>NC_034181.2:72225866-72283366 GCF_002021735.2 Oncorhynchus kisutch | reverse complement strand
CGGTTCAGTACCAGGGCCCGGGGTGGAGCGGCAAGGTCTACACCCAGCACAGGGCGGGCAGGATGGGGGTGATTATGCAGGGGTGGCTGTGGCTGTGCCAGGGCCAGTGGAGGGTGCTTGTGGGGAGTGGAGCGGTGCTGGGTTAATCAGCTGGCGCAGGTTCAGGGCACAGCCCACACAGACGCATGGCACAGCAGTGGAGTCAGGTAATCAGCAAAGGCAACACTTTCAGCCTTCTCGCCGTCTGCCTCTCTCCCCCCTCTCTCTCTCTCTCTGTCAATCCCTCCTTCTCCCCTCTCACACTCCCTCTCCCATGTGCCATCTGTACCAAGTCAACTTGAGCTGACGGGATCTCGACACTTCACTTTTCCAACTTCAATGTTTACAATTTAATGGTAAAAAGTCATTGTCATGCAGGGCCAAGGCCATGGCAATCCACAGCCAACTGTGATGTGACAATGGTGGGGAAAACGAATAGCTTTGAGGTACATTTGTGATTGTCTTTCTATAACTAACCTCCAGACTTGTCATGGCCCCATGTTCTAGTCCTCCTTCCTTGACCTCATGTCGCTCCTCAGTACGAAACCACAGCCTGCCACCACCATCCATCTGATAGATTCTACTCAGACTAGAAGCTCCATTAACTGGCAGTGTTCAGGTTGTTCAACGCAGAACAATCAACCAGAACAAGATCCTTTTACATATTGTTATTACATGTGTAATATATTGGCTGGTATTGCTCAAGTTAAAAAGGCAGCAAAAACTAGTTTTTCATATCTGGATAAAATAATAATAATTGAAGTAATGATAAACTGAAAAGGATTTGACATTATGCAAACTAAATGCAAGCATTTCCTCCCTCAGATCCAAAATGAATACAATTAACTTTTCATACGGATCCTTTCATTCTATCAAGAGGCTGTCGAGTGATCGCAGTGAGTAACACGAGACAATGCACAAAACATTCTTTCAAATACTATTCTAATTACCTTCATCACTAACGGCCCTGTGATCCAATTAGAGCCTGTCAGAAGAGCGGACCACCTGAGCAATCTCCTGACGGTCATTTACATACTGGATGGCAAGACCGCCCGGCATCCTTGGAAAACAAGTCGGGACAAAGGGGCTGGGACAGGGCTGTGGGTGGGACGTGGGTGGGCAGGAAGAGTGGGGGGCAGCGACTCTCTCCCAGCAGCCACTGCAGTGTGGAGCGGTGGCCCCTGGAAGGCTACTTCAGAGCCCCTCTGGGTCTCTTTACTGCAGGCCCGTCTGTCACAAACAGCCACCTGCCTCCCCGGCTACAGCCCACAAGTGCCTCTGCTCTTCTCTCCTCCGCACACATCAAAGCAGCTCCACAGATTGTCTGGGGCCTGCTGCAGATGTACACAACAACACATATTGTGGGAGATGTTTCTTTGATGACAAATAGAATGCAGCCTGAAGAAGAAGCGTTGCAACATTCGTTCTGTCTTAATTTGTCATACTGTGGTATTGCATTTTTATTGGGATGCTGTGTAGTGTAATACACGTTTTACTGTTGATGTCACTGAGCCTGTTCAGGCTAATAATAATTATAGTTGATTATAGTTGGTTTGGTGCTGCCTATCTGAGGGTCCCAGGGTCCCTACGGCTTCACAGTATTAGAGACAGTACCCATGGCTGAGAGGAGGAGGGAGGGGCTGGGCATGTGAAGAGTTCCCTTTTACAAGCACAGAACAATGGGTGGCTGTTGAGCCTGTATCTTGGCCCCAGTGCATCCTGGTCCAGAGAGAGCCTCCAGTGAGGGAGTCAGGCGGCTGGGGGGCTGAGGGGCCCGGGCAGGCCCTCTAGAACAGATACCCTCTCAGAGACTTTGTTCCACTGTTGTATTGTCTCCCTATTTATAGTTTCATAAAATCTGTGTGTGACGCTAAAATGCAACTCAATACGTTGTTGTCCTCTTCTTTTAGAGTGGGGAGGATCTCAAGACACTCGTGAGAGCTTAGACTTCAAAGACAAGTGCTTGGCAGAACGCATGGTCTTAAGTCCGAGGGCTCTGTTGTGGCCGTGTCCTTGTGGGAGAAATTCCTCTCTGTTAGGGCACAGTGACAAGCCAGGTTTGTGTGTGTGTGTGTGTGTGTGTGTGTGTGTGTGTGTGTGTGTGTGTGTGTGTGTGTGTGTGTGTGTGTGTGTGTGTGTGTGTGTGTGTGTGTGTGTGTCAGGCTTACTCACACTCAGAGGCTAGACAGTGGTGAAAGTCATTAATGGTGAAGGTCACCAACGGAAAATTCAGAACATTGTCTGGAATCTACCTCACCCCTGACAACGTTGGAAAACAGACCGCTGTTGTACAGAGACAATAATACGGTACCCTCTGAAACCTTCTGATGGCTTGCCTGTCACCTACAGTAAATAGTGAATGGTACACTGAGTCATTACAGTAGACACTGAGTATTACAACAGTAAGGCAGCTAGCTATAGACCCTGTATCAGATAGATCCACAAAAAAACTACTAAGACATATTACTTTTCTTTCTTCGGGATATATGTTTTCTCGGAATTACAAGATGTATCAATGATTCCTCATTCCTACTTACATTATTATTTTTTTAAATTAGCAGTTGTAATATGTCTACTAGTCAACTGGTCTACAGGGTGGTGTCTCTCACCATGCGCTGCTGGGCTGACACCATGCTGTCCCAGTCACTCTCTGGAGGGACACTGCTGAGGGGCTGCAGTTCGTCCATGGAGCCCTTGCTGTGGAGCAGGCTGTGCAGGGGCAGCTGGGGCGTCCCGTGGGCCTCGGCACTCTCCTCCTTATCCCAGGACAGGTGGTCCTGACTCATGGCTTCCTCCCCATCGGCGACGGAGGCAAACGGAGAGGTGGCTTGCTTGGAAGACATTATTCTGCTGTGGAAGAGAGAAAGAGAAAAGGACAACCGGTCAGAAAACTTCAAAGCCTCATAGTTAAACGTCAGACAGTTTTATGACCCCGGGACGACAAAACAGCTGATGTCAAATTGTATTTACGACAGGTATGCTGGATGTTTCACCATCCTCACATCAACCTACACATGTTGGTGCCCTGAAAAACAATGTTGGACCTGACTCAAAGTTGGAGAAATCCTATCAATGGTCATGTGGCCTGCTGAAGAGGTGTGAGAGCAGGCCATGGGGCTTCTCCTAATCCTTTGTTTAATGTAAATGGTGGAGATGAGGCTGGAGCGGTGCCTGTGTCTGGGCCAGGCCCAACACTCCCTCCCTCCACCCAGCCAATGATTAGGCAGCGAAGAGAGTTTATATAGCACATAACATGCTCTCATTGAAGCTCTAACACAGCCCCACATAGGGTCCCAGTCAAGCCCCAGTCAATAATGACCCTAGATAAAGGTAAACATGATAACACTACTCTCTATCGCTCCAAATTGAGATAATGCCTTAAACCGCTTTTGATTATGATAAACAATTATAAGGAGATGACGAGTCATAGTAATGTGCTTGTCCTCTTAATCAGCAGAAGAGCCTTAATTGATTGAATTGAACAGTTGACAGAACGATCCTGCCACCAAACACAACACCAACCCCAAGCTGCTTCCTTTCTACTTCCACTCTCCAAATTAGCAAACGATTAACTTTTCAGTGCTACACTATTTCTCCAGGCCAATAAATCCTACTTAAGCAGCTTGGAAATCAGATCCTGGCAGTGGAAGACAGAATTTACAAATCTGTTACACGCTTTCATGAATATTACAGTGAAGAGTGTACTTGACATATCAGGTGCAAAGAAAACAAATGTTAATACCAATTTAAACAGTGTTGAAATTGTTTTATGTAGCTTAACATTTCCCCTCATAGAATCTTACAGCTAATTTAGCCTTTTCTTACAATTACAATAAGGCCACCCTCATGCTGTGACCTACAATGACTGAAATTAATACTGTGTAAGAAAATCTAATTATGTGATTGGTATTTATAAGATAATAATATGGCATTCCTACTGATTTGAAGTGGGGAAAAGGAGCCAGTCCATATTTATTGGTAATTTTCTTTTCCCCACTCCCCTGATCTGCCTCTATCTAAGCTGCTGGGTATTTAACAATGAAAACAGCATGTGAGCCTCAAGTCTAGGTATCATCTCTGCTGGAGCATCTTCTATGCCAGGGAAAGGCAGGGATGGGCAGGGGAAGACAGGGAGAGACAGGGGGGGAGCTCAGTGTGTGAGAAATCTGGCCCATTCTCCTTTCTTCCACAGGGTCACTGTGACGGAGGTTTAGCCGCCCCATTAGCTAGGCTATGGGCTGGAGGAAGGAGACAGAGAGGTGGGTATTCTAGGTCAAGGGCTGTGGTGTGATCGTGTCCTTGTGCTGCCTGCTGGGAGGACCATGAGACAGACAGACAGACAGACACACACAGACACACACACACACACACACACAGACAGACAGAGGAGAGGAAGGCGAGGTTATGGAATCAGCTAACCCAAACCTCAGCCAACTCCACCGTACCTCACCAGACTCTGCCAAATGAATGGCATGGGGTTCACAGAGGGCTCAAAACAAACTTGACACAGGGAGAGATTAACACACAGTTTGGTGTTAGAATAATCTGATCAAGAGTCTAGGTGCTTCCACACTCCCCTTATGTGAGGATTGTGCACATCGCATGCCGCTGTTAGGCCGGCCAGCGCTCAGCTCCACTAAAGAATGACACACACACACAGTGCTGAACAGCAGAGCAGACTCTCAATGTGAACTGTTAAACACAGTTCAATAACTCGAGTTCAGAGCCAGCACATTACTGTATTTCACAAGGCATTACAATAAAGAGTGTTGAAAACACATATACGTATTAGGACATCCAAGTCTAACAGGCAGGCGCACGCACACACACACACGCATACGCGCACGCACACGCACACACACACGCACACACACACACACACACACACACACACACACACACACACACACACGCACAGAGGCACGTATTTTTGGTGGTGGTTAGGGTGAAAATGGCAGGCCACGTTAATCACCCAGGCCCCAGCAGCTGTGTCAACAGGGCCAGTCTGACAGGTACCCGTAGTGCTGGGAGGGAAGGAGCCTCACTCTCTCTCAGACCGGCCTGTGTTGTCTTCTGTTTTCTCTAGAGAGAGCCAGCTCTCAATTTTATTCAGACAATAAATTGTTTCCTGTAACAAAATTGAGTGTTAATTGAAAATCTAAATTCAGAGCAAAGTTCAGAACTTGCATGTTGAGAGTGATGGTGTGCTGTGAGGAAGATGGGGGTGGAGAGAGGTTTGAGAAAGGGGAGGGGGGTGGGCTCGAGTTAGGAGATTCCACCACATTTTTTATTCATGCATCCAAAAAGCCCGGGCCTCCAGCACAACAAGCTCCTGTCTTCAATGGAGTGCGAGAGTGAAACAAAGCACTTCTTTTGCATGACACAGTAAATCAAGTGGTATTATTTTACTACTAAAATATTCAGTCTCTCAGGCACTTTTACCCCGGTCTCCAGCCATCAGTCAAGCTGCTGAGGCGTGAGAGAGACAGAGTGAACAGGGCTGACTCCATCCTCCTGTAACATGTGTCTACAGCAATCTTGTTAGAAAATGCAACAGATCTGCGGCAGGCTCCGTAACAGTATTTGTCAGTGGGTTAATAATTTATTAGCAGAGCTGGGAGGGCTGCGCTCAGCTAAAGAGAGCACAGAGCGAGGGTGCCCCACCCCCCAACCTCTCAAAGGCCCTATACAATACCAGCTCTCATTATTGAAGGGAGAGAGAGGGAGGGATATTGCAATAAGTCTCAGAAAATGTCAGAGGGCAACAATATGTACATTATATAGTCCCCAAAGCCTATGCTGGGATATAATGGTACACAACGTGAGCCTTTGATTCCAGAATTGTTTGAATTAAACAATAAAACACAAGGTGTTTCATAGAGTAGGAGAGCAGCTGGGGCCCAGGTCAACAGTGGTTGACCTGGTGAGACTCTCATAAAAAAGGCTCAACAAAACAACCCGTTTATACATTGTATTCTAACTACACTGCATTCTGCACTGCTGCTATTCCTTTACCCTTATCAATAATGTAATGTGTTTGTCTAGTAATGAAGCCCAATATGTGCCTTTGTGTACATTGAGCAGTGAGAATATGGCAAACTGAAGAAGCCTCTCTGGCGTGAATTCTTGACAAGCCGTCTCCTCTCATGCTTGATTACACAATAACAATGGACAGCTAACAAACCAAACTAATCAATAAGAGCATGACATGTTGCCTGCCTTCTCCCAGACAAAACCCCAGTGACTTTGCAGAGGAAAGAAAGATGAAAAGGGACTATATACAGTTGAAGTAGGAAGTTTACATACACTTAGGTTGGAGTCAATAAGACTCGTTTTTCAACCCCTCCACACATTTCTTGTTAACAAAGTATAGTTTTTGCAAGTTCATTAGGACATCTACTTCGTGCATGACTCAAGTAATTTTTCCAACAATTGTTTACAGACAGATTATTTCATTTATAACTCACTGTCTCACAATTCCAGTGGGTCAGAAGTTTACATACACTAAGTCGACTGTGCCTTTAAACAGCTTGGAAAATTCCACAAAATGATGTCATGGCTTTAGAAGCTTCTGATGGGCTAATAGACATCATTTGAGTCAATTGCAGGTGGACCTGTGGATGTATTTGAAGGCCTACCTTCAAACTCAGTGCCTCTTTGCTTGACATCATGGGAAAGAAATCAGCCAAGACTTCAGAAAAAGAATTGTAGACCTCCACAAGTCTGGTTCATCCTTGGGAGCAATTTGCAAACGCCTGAAGGTACCACGTTCACCTGTACAAACAATAGTACGCAAGTATAAACACCATGGGACCACGCAGCCATCATACCGCTCAGGAAGGAGACGCGTTCTGTCTCCTAGAGATGAAAGTACTTTGGTGCGAAAAGTGCAAATCAATCCCAGAACAACAGCAAAGGACCTTGTGAAGATGCTGGAGGAAACAGGTACAAAAGTATCTATAGCCATAGTAAAATGAGTCCTATATCGACATAACCTGAAAGGCCACTCAGTAAGGAAGAAGCCACTGCTCCAAAACCACCACAAAAAAGCCAGATTATGGTTTGCAACTGCATATGGGGACAAAGATCATACTTTTTGGAGAAATGTCCTCTGATCTGATGAAACAAAAATAGAACTGTTTGACCATAATGACGATCGTTATGTTTGGAGGAAAAAGGGGGAGGCTTGCAAGCCGAAGAACACCATCCCAACAGTGAAGCACAGGGGTGGCAGCATCATGTTGTGGAGGGGCTTTGCTGCAGGAGGGACTGGTGCACTTCACAAAATAGATGGCTTCATGAGCAGGGAAAATTATGTGGATATACTGAAGCAACATTTCAAGACATCAGTCAAAGCTTAAAGCTTGGTCGCAAATGGGTCTTCCAAATGGACAATGACCCCAAGCATACTTCCAAAGTTGTGTCAAAATGGCTTAAGGACAACAAAGTCAAGGTATTGGAGTGGCCATCACAAAGCCCTGACCTCAATCCTATAGAAAATGTGTGGACAGAAATGAAAAAGCGTGTGCGTGCAAGGAGGCCTACAAACCTGACTCAGTTATCATCTCTGTCAGGAGAAATGGGCCAAAATTCACCCAACTTATTGTGAGAAGCTTGTGGAAGGCTACACAAAACGTTTGACCCAAGTTAAACAATTTAAAGGCAATGCTACCAAAAACTAATTGAGTGTATGTAAACTTCTGACCCACTGGGAACGTGATGAAATAAATAAATGTTGAAATAAATCATTCTCTCAACTATTATTCTGACATTTCACATTCTTAAAATAAAGTGGGGATCCTAACTGACCTAAGACAGGGTAGTTTTACTAGGATTAAATGTCAGGAATTGTGAAAAACTGATTTTAAATGTTTTTGGCTAAGGTGTATGTAAACTTCCAACTTCAATTGTATAGCTGACAATACTGGCCACATTTAAAGGATTAGGAGTGAAGGCTCATATGGCCTGGAATGCTTTGAGTCATGAATTGTTGCCACTGATAATGTTTCATCACGCGACAACCTCTGTTTAATTGGTTAGCATTAGAGGACCCTAGGTCTTATGACTGGGCCGTGTGTCTGTGGCTATCACATTTCCTCCTCTATGGTAACAAGCTCTGACTTTCAGCCCGCTGTCGCTGCTCTTTCACACTGCTGACCTTTTATAGACAATGGTGATAAGTAACTCCACACCAGCCCCCCTCCTTCGCCCCTTTCCTCGCCCATTGCCTACCTCGCGCCACACAGCCCCCACGCCTCTTCCCTCTTCTCCCAGCCTTAATCACAGGTCACTTCAGCAGAAAAATATTAGCCCCCTTAGCCCCCTTACCCTCAGACACCACCACCCAATTTTGGGAGGGAGAAATAATTAAATAAGTTGTTAAAACAAGAGGACCATTGTTTGAGGACATAACGATGGGTACGCTGGATATGGCAACAAGCCGCTTTATGACTGAGCTTCAGGTTTCCATGGGTAATGGCGTGCAGGCATACACACACACACACACACACACACACATACACACACACACACACACACACACACATACACACACACACATACACACACACATACACACACACACACACACATACACACACACACACACACACACACACACACACACACACACACACACACACACACACACACACACACACACACACACACACACATACACATACACACACACACCAAAATGCAGAAAATAAAATGTATAAATGAAAATGATTTGGGGAAATATTCCTTAATGGAATCGTTTGACTTTCTCTAAAGAAAAATCAAAAGTTATTTTAAAACAAAGGCATTTCAACAGAAACTGACAATTGGGTGAACATCTAAAAAGCATGACGTCTTTAGACAACATCGACTGGAACAAAGTTATTAGGTCAAATATTAACATTACATCATACTAACAATGGAAAACAAAAAATGCTAAAATTAGCGGTTATTGCAGGCCAGCACAAGAGCCATTTGGTGCACCTAATTAAATATCATTGTAGATGTAAATGCATTACACACCATGCTGGTGAAGGCACTGTGAGAACATGGTCAGAGCATCACTGTCTACACAAAGACGATACAGGCTTTACTCCAGAGCACAAGTCAGGGCTCACACACATAGTGGGAGAGAGAAAGAGGTCATATAAGTTCTAGTATTCAATGTATTTTAAGCAATCTACAATACATAAAAAAAATATATCAAACATTTAACTCATTTGAGGACTGAAGGCCATATTTCTTTACATTTGAAAATATCTTTTGAATTTTCTTTCAATAGACATTCAATATTGTCTATCTATTACAGATACTGTAGATGAGCCTGAGACTGGCTGTACAAAGTACAAAGGGAAAATATAACAAATACATTCAAAAGTGATACAAAGGTGGAACTGTAAAGTATTTTGATTTTACAGAAGTGTGTAGAGAGATATTTTTCTGTCTTCCTCTAGAGGTCTTTGTAACCTCCTATTCCCCCACTGTTGTCCCAGGTGACATAGCAGGGATCCACAGGGTCTTCACCTGGCATAATAACATGTTGCTCCCTTACAGCTCCCAGCTGGAAAATTACTGACACACTCACTGCCGTTTAGCACAATTAAATGATCGCCTTCCATTGTGACTGTGTTTGAGATGAACCTGGCACCCCATACATAAACATATAATAATGATTCAGCTTCTACCGCTCTCCTTCCCTCTCTATATAAAGCACACACACACACACACACACACACACACATTCCACAGCAGCTAACACTACCTATGAGACCCAGTAAATGAAAGATCGATGGAGAGGACCTCCTTACTTCCTACTGCCAATTCTAAAACAGTTACAATATTTGAAGATAAACTCATCTACTGTATGATGATGATGAGATGTGAACTCATATTCTTTTTGACGTTTATTTCACAGTTTATTTATGATAATCAGATTTATTTTACATTATTTAGATTTTGTGGATTCTACAAACAAATGGCTCTGCTAGACATTATAACTTTTTTGGGAGAGAAAAAAATATAGAGATGTTCAAATTAAAAGTTCAAATGAACATTTCACTTCCATGATATCTATTTCAGACAATAATATAAACATGTAATCCAAGGAGAAAAATTCAAGTGGACAAAGTAATTATGGGTAATGATATAAAAATATAGAAAATTGCTGTGGAAATACATACACCCTAACAACGTAGCTGGGGAGAGTTGTCCAAATTAATGTGTTTAAATTGTTCCTCTATAAATGTTGACCTTCCCCCTTCAAAAAGTCAACTCAATTACACAAGCACTTCATCCCCCACTTCACTCACTCTCCTGATGCTTTCTCTATTAGAAACCAACGTAGTTACTCCGTCTAAAACCCACACTCAAAAAGACAACCACCCAGAGCAAATTAAGCAAGCCTCCTCAAGTGCACACTTTAGATATGAGCATAGCATCCGTAATTACTTTGCACAGTAAATTATTTGCAATAATATCCTGTTGGAGGAGCCGTCTTCGGTCTCACTTTAAAAACTTGTGCAGCTGGATTAGTTAGACAACCTGGTTGGTGTCCTGCCCCCCCTTGCTAGCTGCTAGGCAGAGCCTGACAACAGAGGCTGATGCAGGTGTGAGAGCTCTGAAGTGGCTGTGTCTGTCTGTCTACCCAGTGAGGGTCGAGGAGCACACACTCACAAACTGAGCCGCTCGTCTCCACCGATGGCCCCCCCCGCCATTGGTCCTCCTCCCGATCCAAGAGAGACAACTTCAGCGCAGGATGGCATAACACCTCCTCAGTTCACCAGGAGCCAGAGGGGTCACTCTCTCTCTCTCTCTGTCTCTCTCTCTGTCTCTCTCTCTGTCTCTCTCTCTGTCTCTCTCTCTCTCTGTCTCTCTCTCTCTGTCTCTGTCTCTCTGTCTCTCTCTCTCTGTCTCTCTATCTCTGTCTCTCTCTCTGTCTCTCTCTCTCTCTCAAATGCACAACCACACACACTCACGAACACTCGCTGACCGGCCAAGTGTCCAGTGCAGTCCTTTTCCTGTCTGTTTCACAGTACTCTGTCGCAGATGGCATCCACGAGGAGAAGTAGAGGACAGAACTAGAGGACAGCCAGGAGCAGCACACATAGGAGCAGCACCCACAATAAAGAACAGCACCAGAACTACTGCACCACCTCAGAACTACCACTCTCTCGTCCAGCCAGCAGTCTGGCGCTAAAGAGATTGAGAGGCAAGAGAAGTTACTTGTTTTTTCCTTCCCTCTCTTTCTCGGTCTCTCTCTCTCTCTTACACTCCCCCGCTCCCTCTCTCTCTCTGAACGTGTAGTGGTCTGGGCCTTCTGGGGGATGAAGTTCCCAAAGTACCTTCTGTCACTGCCACTGCAGTTAAGCAAACTTTACAGCCAGTAAAGCCATCAACCAACACAGGCTATTCGCTGAGCAACAGTGGAGCTTTGTGGCTCCCCTCCCAGTTGACAGTAAGTTATGAGCCCTTTGTGAGTGCAGGGGAAGGAAAACAGAGATCGGAATTTGGCAGGAACATAATAATACAGAATTCTCCTGTCTGTGGAACCTGAAGTTTTCATGGAAACAATCAAGCATTGTTGGGGTAAAGAAAAGCGACTGACAGATGAAATATAGTGGGGGGCCCTTTTAGGAAAACATTCAACAAAGTGCCATTCAGGCCAGGTCCTTTCTGTCATTTATAAAGATAACTTCTATGCACTTGAGAGTTTAGAGCAAAGAGTTCCGATTGAACAAACCAAGTGTAACATCTCCCACAGTCCACAGTGCACAGAGCTGTGGAGAGGACTGGGGGTGCCAAACAAGTAGGCTGGGGGGCTGCCAGGCATCACAAGGTTCCTAGAGATACACAATGAGTATATAGGGGACAGAGGGGGAGGAGAGAAAAGGGGCCCCTGAAAAAATGCAGAGAGCCGCGCCAAAAGAGCAGGAACAATGGCTAATTATGAAGGAGTAATTTTGCAGGGGGACAGAAAAAGAGAGGGACAGTGGAGACACAGAATGGATTATGAAAGGAGGGGGGGGGGGTATTCTTCTGCATGGAAGAACTGTGGGCCTCAGTCTTTGGCCTGCTCCTTATGAGGTCATCACTGGCAGCCATTGCCTAGAAAAGTTTGGTTGGTACAACTGCCGTTTGGACATCTGGAATGTCGGCACACAGTGGCCTGCTTTCTCCACAACTATCCTGATTCTTTTCTTTTCCAAAAATAGGACGCTTCGCCAGCGCTGGTCACTCAAATTGGAAAATGTACAACGTCTAATGAAAAGAATAGCAGTTTTGTTCTCTTTCATTCTCATCGCATAAATGGATTTCTGCAGGGGGGGGGGGGGGGAATGAGGAAATTACCTACAACGCTGCTTTGATTAAGCGGCTCTATTCTAGGGATTGGCTGGACAACAGCTCATTAGTTACAGTTAGTCCCACCCCTAATTCTTTGGGGATTTGTTTTCTTTCATTCTTTCTTTCTTTCTTTCTCTGTCTTTCTCTCTCTCACTCACTCATGAATTGAAATAATTCATTGAGCGCGCAAACAAGGCACACAAATGTGTCCACCTTTGTCACTGGACGTTTTTCTCTATCTTAGTGCCGTGTATGTTTTCTGAGGGACTGAGGGTGAGAAAGTGATGCCTGGCATAAAGGGATGGAGCTATGGAGGGAGGGAAAGGGCCATATTCTGAGAGTGGCAACGTTTCATGTGACACGTCAATCGGAAAATCAAAACAAGGGTAGTTCATTTGCTCCACCCAGATGAGACCATGTAGAAGGAACTGATGAATAGAGGTCAGGCAGGCCACACCTCACAGATTTATGATTAAGCCTTATTATGTTGGGAAACTGACATTGATTGCCGATTTAAACCACTGAAACCAATTCATTTGCCCTTGTTGAATAGAAAGCATGGTCAACAGTGTGTAACGCTGTGACAGGTCGGACGGGAGGGCCGAATAAAAGTGAGCGGCTAAACGAATGCTTGGCAGCCGGCTCTGTTCGGAGGTGGTTCAGAGTTATCCTGCTGACTGACAGCCCATACAGAGAAAAAGAGGCTGCACTGAGAAATGAGATCTGAGGAGCCAAACCAGAACCACCTGCCATTGATCTGAGTAATTGCCCAAGAACTTGGTTCACAGAAGACATGTACAGCCTCTGTTTTAGCAATGCTTCACTCACAGAGCGGCACGGAGAAAACCACTATAACTGAATGGGAAACACAGTCTAATAAAATCAGGGAGCTGACAGACATGGTTGAAGAGAAAAATGTGCAGTATATGCAATCTGAGAGAACAGGCTCTGTACAGGATTAGCCGCTGACTGATACAGAAAATGTCTCACCAGTCGGCTGTTAACCATGTGTCTGACCACTGATACTTCGCTCAAACTCACACTGCATTCATCTATTTGTCAAGATGCCAGATAAAAAGACATGGTAGGCCTCTGTCGAAATATAAATATCACCGCAAATGATAAACTCACTGCAATCTATTACCTACAAAAACATCAGATAAGACTTCTTTCTGCCTGGTCAGCAGTGAGTAGGTTTTGATGTGGAAATGTGGCCATTATTTCTCCTCTCACTATCTCCATCACTACCAGGCCTCTGGTAGTTTCTGGTAGTCAGAGGCAGTCATGTTGACTTACACCTTGGTGGGAGAGGTTTCTCTTCTTTCCTAGCAGACGCAGACCACGCATGCATCATGACAGGCTTTCAGAATGAAATCATTAACTAAATTGCTTTCTTTAAAAACCACAAGTGTGAGCCAGGGGTTTGTGTCTGTGTCTGGCCGGTGGCCACGTCCCTCTGGTTCCCAGGCAGCCTCTCAGGCAGCCTCTGCCCGGCTCCCTGGCTCTGTTGTGGTTCCCTGCTACCACATTCATTACGCTCAGCGCAGCCCGGCTCAGCCTCAGACTCGCTACACTGTGGTGGGGCTCACTCACTGGACCCGTAGGAAATCATCTGGTCATCTCAAACTACTCCTCCATTTCAGACGGCCCCGCTCCGCACAAAGAGGCCCTTTGTCCCAGGACGTTTACGTCCACCCTTTAGATCTCAATCAGTGAATCAATCAAAAACATAGAAACAAATCTGTTTTTATAGCTGGGGTTTTAAAGTCTGAAGGGGGTTGTCTGAAAGACTGACTCAACATTTCACAAATTTACACTGCTTTATTACCAAACAACAATCCCTACTGTGACTGACATCACATAATGACACAAAGTCGCAGTTCCTAACAACACTTTATTTTTTAAACATCATTAAAATAGCATTCTGGTGTGTCTAGCAAACAAACGTTTAAAAGACTAGTTCCTGAAAACGGAAAGCTGGGGGACAAAATCAACTGAAAAGTCAACATCCTAAAACACACAGAGAGAGAGGGACACAGTAAAAGTATATTATGCAACAAACAAAAACAGAAGACAGGGCTGTGGTCTTTGGAAATACTGTCTCTATCTGACTCAAATAGACTAAAATAAGCAGCAAACATAAAAAGGCAAATATCTGGTGAAGGCCGGACAAATAGTGGAAAGTGATTGTAGCTGAGCTGTAAGAGAGGATAACGAGCCGCCAGTCCCCCACCTCCCCCCGCCCCGGCCCTCCACCCCCGTCCCCCGCCCCTACACCCCCACCCTCCCCCCGCCCTCCGCCCCCCGACCAGGCCCTCCGCCCCCGTCCCGGCCCTCCGCCCCGGGCCCTCCGCCCTGGCTCTCCGCCCCGGCCCTCCGTCTCGGCCCCGGCCCTCCGTCTCGGCCCTCCGCCTCGGCCCTCCGCCCCAGCCCTCTATCGGTCCTTCTCTCACTAGGCTCAAGGTAGCAGATGTGTCTTTCACAGCCTGTGGCGTGTGCAACCAATCTGCAAACAATAGCTGGGACTTGATAAAGGTCGAATGTCTGTCGCAACACACTGGTTAGGAGAGAGGTGAAAACGCAGAGTCCACACCATGCTGCAAACCCACGCCCTACAGCGGTTTCTCCTCTGACATGTCACTCCAGCCTAACTATAGGTGTGACTGTGAGAATGTGTGTGTGTTAGTGGGCCACTACCATGCTATTTAAGCCCGTCAGTAAGCCCATTACACCAGTATAAGTCACCTCCCTGACCTCCCACTGAGATAACAGTTGGTGTAAACATGTACAATCCTATTAACCTAATAATATACACGGAGCCGGCTACAGTGGCGACAGGTCCGTGTGCGAAAGCCGTCTCTGAGTCTTAAATACCACAGTCAGCCATGACAGAGAAACAGATACAGACACAGCCATGACCTCTGACACCACACCCCACTCTTTGTCTGTACTGTAGACAGGACACTGGACAGGACCACAAGGTCAATCTGAGTTCATTATGGACTCTCTATTGGTCAATGCCTGGAGTCAATGCAGTAATAGACATTAGAATGGCATTTCTCTTTATCTATTCCAGTAGACATCAACAGTATTAAGAGAACGCTGAAGTGACATGTTCAGAGAGAGAAAGTACTGGCATCTCAGTTGATCTCTACACTGTAAATATTCTGCATTATTAATTGTATGACACACTGGTTCAATATGGATTGAATTTCACAATGCCAAAGTAAAAGCCACTGTGTGTGTGCGTGTGTGTGAGTACACTGAGTTTCTCCCAGGTTTATGACAGTAGTAATGAGCAAGCCTGCAGGCCACAAACAGACAAATGAGGAGGACTGGAATACATTATTAGAGCTCATCAATTATCTTTATACCGGAGCTGGAGTGATGGCTTAGTTTGTGTCGTCTCTTCTTAAAAACAAAATAGAAATATTAGGGGTAAAATATTAAAATATTTTTAAAGAGAACAACAGAATTATTTACATAAAAGGATAGATTATACTCATTTGAAATCAGTGGGTCGTTCCACAGATTATACAAAATAAATAAAAATGTCCTGTGACTAGGAAATGTGTCTTATCACAAAATGAGACATTTAGATATTTCTAATATGTAAAAGCATTAATAACTATTCATTTAGTATTCTGTAACTATTCAGTTGTCTGTTCTCAGGCTGAAGAAAGCCATGAAAAATAACCTCTCCAGGTACTGTCCTGTATGGTCTCGCAATATTCATGATTGTGCACCCATTTTAAAATGATGAAAAAGACATTGCATTGAGCGATATGAAAGCATAATGTCCTACGGGTGTCAGTCAGCTCAACAGTGAGTGCAGCGGAGAGACCATGTCAGGGTAAATATTTAACAGGAAGCCATTTAAACCAATATAACTGCAGGAAAGTGAGGAGCCAACACATGTCAGGAGACATAGGCTGTCCTAGACTAGAGGACTGCTTTGTACAGACACAATGAATAGGAGAGGAAGCACTGATCTGTCCACTGCATTCATCTATTATAAATGCACATGTTGCCTTCATGCTGTGTAGTTAAACATATATATGCTAGGGCCTCCCGGGTGGCGCAGTGGTCTAAGGCACTGCATCGCGGGCCGGGCGCAGTGCACGCTGACAGGGTCGGTAGGTGTACAGTGTTTCCTCCGACACATTGGTGTGGCTGGCTTCCGGGTTGGATGCGCGCTGTGTTAAGAAGCAGTGCGGCTTGGTTGGGTTGTGTTTCGGAGGACACATGGCTCTCAACCTTTCTTATCGTTGTAGCGATGAGACAAGATAGTAGCTACTAAAAAACTATTGGATACCACGAAATTGGGGAGAAAAAGGGGATAAAAAAAACACAGACAAAAAAACATTAAAAAATATATATATATATAAGCTACTGTAACTATGTGTACAACTATAGCTGAATGTGTAGAAATGCTGCGTATAAGGAGTGTGTGTGTGTGTGTGGTGCACGAGGATGTGTGTCTATCTTTGTTCTTTGGGAGGGCCTCCCCGGGTTCCTGCAGTGTAATGTACAATCCCCTGTAAGACATCAGCAGAGTGTCAGCCAGCCAATGAGTCTAGGAACGGGACAGTCGGCTATAAATGGCAGGTACAGCTCACAAGCTAAAAATAAAGGGGGGTCTGTGTTTTTTAGGAATGGTGTTCCTGAATTAAACACAACAGGTGCCAAACACTAAATCAGAACGGCTTTGCCTCAGGCTTAATGTGAAAAACAAATGAACGTCAAAGCAAGGAGAGAGTTAGCTAACTCCTGAATAATGAATAAGGTAGACTCATGTTTGGCCCATCACTTAACTAGACTCGGCACGTGACAGAGAGTCTCGCTAGATCTGTTTGTCTCTTTCTGTCTCTGACTACCTGTGTAATGCGTATCATAAAATTAACCACACTACAGAATTGAACATCTAAGAACGTCAGGAGAAGATTCAATTCTGGGAGAAGGGGAGAGATCATGTGCTGTGGCTTAGAGGCCACTCTGGGATTGCATCACGGCAGGACAGGACGTGAGACCATGGTAGTCACATACAGTAAGGCCGTGGGCCTGCCAGTCTGGGGGGAAACATCTCATGTTGAATGATTCATAAACACCCTGCCTGTGTGTGTCTGTGTGTTGACGTGGCTGGCCAGTAGATAGAGCTCCATGCTGTGGGAGAGTGGGAGCCCTGGCTGTGTGTGTCTGTGTGTTGACGTGGCTGGCCAGTAGATAGAGCTCCATGCTGTGGGAGAGTGGGAGCCCTGGCTGTGTGTGTCTGTGTGTTGACGTGGCTGGCCAGTAGATAGAGCTCCATGCTGTGGGAGAGTGGGAGCCCTGGCTGTGTGTGTCTGTGTGTTGACGTGGCTGGCCAGTAGATAGAGCTCCATGCTGTGGGAGAGTGGGAGCCCTGGCTGTGTGTGTCTGTGTGTTGACGTGGCTGGCCAGTAGATAGAGCTTCATGCTGTGGGAGAGTGGGAGCCCTGGCTGTGTGTGTCTGTGTGTTGACGTGGCTGGCCAGTAGATAGAGCTTCATGCTGTGGGAGAGTGGGAGCCCTGGCTGTGTGTGTCTTTGTGTTGACGTGGCTGGCCAGTAGATAGAGCTCCATGCTGTGGGATAGTGGGAGCCCTGGCTGTGTGTGTCTGTGTGTTGACGTGGCTGGCCAGTAGATAGAGCTCCATGCTGTGGGAGAGTGGGAGCCCTGGCTGTGCTGTGCCCACTGCCTCCACAGTGAAGTGCAGCAGGCTAGCTCTGGCTGGTTAGAACTGGGACCAACAGCTGCAGCCTCTATGGCATCAGGCCGGTGTGCGCGTGCACACGCACACACGCACGCACGCACGCACACACACACAAACACACACACACACACACACACACACACACACACACACACACACACACACACACACACACACACACACACACACACACACACACACACACACACACACACACTCACACACACAGAGAGAGAGAGAGAGAGAGAGAGAGAGAGAGAGAGAGAGAGAGAGAGAGAGAGAGAAACAAGGCATATCATAATATGCCTGTGTGTTTTTTAATGGAGTTCCCCCCTTACTAACGGCTATTATCCCTGACTAATGGCATACACTGGGCCTCTCTCATTACTGAAGTGGCTCTTTACCGGGGACCCTTGTTTCATACAGTTAGAGTTAATGCATTATGAACAGCCCACCAAGAGTAAGCAGCGATCTGCATATTCAATAACTTCTGTAATTATATGCGCCATTCATCAGATGGGATCTGATGGCAGGGGAAGAGGGGAAAAGAGAGGAGCAGAGAGGTCTGATTCCTGGAGGACAGAAGTCTAATCACAAAACTAACATGATAATTGAAATCTAAATTGAAAGGCTTGGCTCACGCAGAGAGTATGTCAGGAGTAGATTGTAGAGGTATAGGCGTCTGGAGAGTGAGGGAAAGAAAGAAAGGAAGAAAGAAAGAAAGAAAGAAAGAAAGAAAGAAAGAAAGAAAGAAAGAAAGAGGGAAAGAGGGAAGGAGAGATAAAGAGAGGGAGAGAGAGAGAAAGAGAAGGTGAGAGAGAGAAACAGAAAGAGATACGGGGAAAGAGCCCAGATTAATGGAGACTGTAAAACTGCCACACTGTCAATGTGTTCAGGGTAGTGGTATTGCTTACGTATGGGTATAGGGGGCAGTGTACTAGTGTCCATAGCACAACTACAGTAAGAGAATCATGTCTCTCCTCAGCAGGGCTAAGACTGTTTCTGGAGAATGTACAGCAGCACGAACGCGGCACAATATTCCAAGTTGTCACAGTTGGCCTTTTCTGCCTGAATGGCCCTGTTTCTCTGAATGTAGTTTCCTGTTTTAAGAGGTAAATGTGAGGTACCTAACTGCTCGATTTTGCTTGTATAACGTGCTCATTGTTTGGTGTGATAGGAGAAAAAGCTGCGCTTTTCTCATTCATTGAGAGACACCTGTGTTTGAAGTTTCGTAAAGAGGTCATCCTTGTGTCCAATGACTGAGGATACACAGTTTTTCTCCCCAAAACATTCTGTCCAATGAAAGCTAATCTTATCAACAATCTCTTTTCAGATACACTACCGTTCAAAAGTTTGGGGTCACTTAGAAATGTCCTTATTTTTTAAAGAAAAGCACATTTTTTGGCAATTAAAATAACATCAGATTTATCGGAAATACAATGTAGACATTGTTAATGTTGTAAATGAGTATTGTAGCTGGAAACGGCTGATTTTCTATGGAATATCTACATAGGCGTACAGAGGCCCATTATCAGCAACCATCACTCCTGTGTTCCAATGGCACGTTGTGTTAGCTAATCCAGGTTTATCATTTTAAAAGGCTAATTGATCATTAAAAACCCTTTTGCAATTATGTTAGCACAGCTGAAAACTGTTCTGATTAAAGAAGCAATAAAACTGGCCTTCAGACTAGTTGAGTATCTGGAGCACCAGCATTTGTGCGTTCGATTACAGGCTCAAAATGGCTAGAAACTTCTGTAACTCGTCAGTCTATTCTTGTTCTGAGAAATGAAGGCTATTGCATGCAAGAAATTGCCAAGAAACTGAACATCTCGTACAACGCTTGAGAAACAGACGCCTCACAAGTTCTCAACTGGCAGGTTCATTAAATAGTACCCGCAAAACACCAATCTCAACTTCAGCAGTGAGGAGGCGACTCCACTCTAATGTACTTGTCCTCTTGCTCAGTTGTGCACCGGGGCCTCCCACTTCTCTTTCTATTCTGGTCAGAGACAGTTTGTGCTGTTCTGTGAAGGGAGTAGCACACAGCGTTGTCTGAGATCTTCCATTTCTTGGCCATTTCTTGCATGGAATATCCTTTATTTCTCAGAACAAGAATAGACTGACGAGTTTCAGAAGAAAGTTCTTTGTTTCTAGCATTTTGAGGCTCTAATCGAACGCACAAATGCTGATGCTCCAGATTTGATTTATTTATTTATTTCACCTTTATGTAAACAGGTAGGCCAGTTGAGAACAAGTTCTCATTTACAACTGCGACCGGGCCAAGATAAAGCAAAGCAGTGTGACACAAACAACAACACAGAGTTACACATGGAATAAACAAACATACAGTCAATAACACAATAGAAAAGTCTATATACAGTGTCGGCAAATGAAATAAGATTAGGGAGGTAAGGCAATAAATAGGCCGTAGTGGCGAAATAATTACAATTTCACAAGTAAGCACTGGAGTGATAGATGTGCAGAAGATGAGTGTGCAAGTAGAGATACTGGTGTGCAAAAGAGCAAAATAGAGAACTGGAAGGAAAGGTGGCCAAAGGAGGAATTGGCTTTGGGGGTGACCAGTGAAATATACCTGCTGGAGCGTGTGCTACAGGTGGGTGCTGCTATGGTGACCAGTGAGCTGAGATAAGGCGGAGCTTTACCTAGGAGAGACTTATATATGACCTGGAGCCAGTTGGTTTGGCAACGAATATGAACCGAGGGCCAGCCAAAGAGAACATATACAGGTCGTAGTGGTGGGTAGTATATGGGGCTTTGGTGACAAAACGGATGGCACTGTGATAGACTGCATCCAATTTGCTGAGTAAAGTGTCGGAGGCTATTTTGTAAATGACATCGCCGAAGTCAAGGATCGGTAGGATAGTCACGAGGGTATGTTTGGCAGCAAGAGTGAAGGATGCTTTGTTGCGAAATAGGAAGCCGATTCTACATTTAATTTTGGATTGGAGATGCTTAATATGAGCCTGGAAGGATAGTTTACAGTCTAACCAGACACCTAGGTATTTGTAGTTGTCCACAAATTCTAAGTCAGAACCGTCCAGAGTAGTGATGCTGGATGGGCGGGCAGGTGCGGGCAGCGATTGGTTGGAGAGCATGCATTTCGTTTTACTTGCATTTAAGAGCAGTTGGGGGCCAAGGAAGGAGAGTTGTATGGCATTGAAGCTCGTCTCGAGGTTAGTTAACACCGTGTCCAAAGAAGGACCAGAAGTATACAGAATGGTGTCGTCTGCGTAGAGGTGGATCAGAGAATCACATCATTGATTTATACAGAGAAAAGAGTCGGCCCAAGAATTGAACCCTGTGGCACCCCCATAGAGACTGCCAGAGGTCTGGACAACAGGCCCTCCGATTTGACACACTGAACTCTATCTGAGAAGTAGTTGGTGAATAAGGCGAGGCAGTCATTCGAGAAACCAAGGCTGTTGAGTCTGCCAATAAGACAGAGTCTTGACAGAGCTTTGGCCAGGTCGATGAATACGGCTGCACAGTATTGTCTTTTGTCGATGGCGATTGTGATATTGTTTAGGACCTTGAGCGTGGCTGAGGTGCACCCATGCCCAGCTCGGAAACCAGATTGCATAGCGGAGAAGGTTCGGTGGGATTCGAAATGGTTGGTGATCTGTTTGTTAACTTGCGTTCGAAGACCTTAGAAAGGCAGGGTAGGTCTGTAACAGTTATGGTCTAGAGTGTCACTCCCTTTGAAGAGGGGGGAGACCAAGGCAGATTTTCAATCTTTCTGGATCTCAGACGATATGAAAGAGAGATTGAACAGGCTAGTAATAGGGGTTGCAACAATTGCCGCGGATCATTTTAGAAAGAGAGGGTCTAGATTGCCTAGCCCAGCTGATTTGTAGGGGTCCAGATACTCAACTAGTCTAAAGAAGGCCAGTTTTATTGCTTCTTTAATCAGAACAACAGTTTTCAGCTGTGCTAACATAATTGCAAAAGGGTTTTCTAATGATCAATTAGCTTTTTAAAATGATAAACTTGGATTAGCTAACACAAAGTGTCGTTGTAACACAGGAGTGATCGTTGCTGATAATGGGCCTCTGTACGCCTATGTAGATATTCCATAGAAAATCACCCGTTTCCAGCTACAATAGTAATTTACAACATTAACAATGTCTACACTGTATTTCTGATCAATTTGATGGTATTTTAATGGACAAAATATTAGCTTTTCTTTCAAAAACAAGGACATTTCTAAGTGACCCCAAACATTTGAAAGGTAGTATACATGCGATCCGGAATGAATCTGTGATGAGACTTGATCGTTGGAAATCAGCTTCCCTTAGAGGACTCAGTTGACAGTTTGGCATTGTGTGGTAAGAAAAGACTAAAGGGAGAAATGAACCCATCTACCCCAGCCAGTCATCTGTCCCTCCCGTCCTCCTCTCTCCTTCCCTGCTCTGCTATTTCTCCAGACTCTGAATTCACATTCCGCCCTCAATAACAGTTAATTAGTAATGCCAAATTCATTAACCCGTACTGCTGTATCAGTGGCCTGGGCCATAAATTAGCTTAATGTGGGCAGACGTATGCAGCTGTAATAAGGGACATAAAACGTAAAGAGAAACACATACGCCCGTAGATCATAGACGGTTATAACTCTGCAGTGGTTTAGGAGGACCCACTCTGGTCCAGACAGAGTATTCAGCTATCACATCAGCTCTTTGTGCTTTCTCTCTCCTCACAGGAACTTATATATGACGATTCAAATAAAAAGGCGACACAGACTATATCAACCATGTGTTTTCATTACTACCGTAACTCCTCAGGTTTTGGCAATTGAGTTATTGCATTGGTTTGCTTTTATCATTTGCCGTATATAATTATGTGAAAGACTGTGTTAAGATAGCATGTGTACCTGTTAGTACTAGGCATGGAATAGATCCTCTAACTCCTAGGGTGTGTTTGTGTTGAGAGATCATCCAAGAGGGAACGTTGTTTCCAGAGCAGTGTGTAGACTAGAGGTGCCAGAACCAAATAGAGAAGCAGTGCGTTCCCCTATCCTGCTGCACAGGGAAGAGGGAACAGGGATGGGAAAAGGCTGGAGGCACTTCAAGTAGTTTCTGACAGATCCTTCTAATTGGAGAGTTATTTTTCCTCTGGTAGTCTCTCTGGTAGTCTCTGGTATAAATCTAGTTTGTGTTTATTTAGAGTCAGTAAGGGAACAAGTAGGTTTTGGCCGTGTGGCATGTTCCCCCTCTCTCTCCCTTTCCCTAAACCATCTCACGTCCCTCATACAGACCCTTTCTCTCGCTCTCTCTTCTCTCTCTATCCCTCCAGTTAGTGTGACTGACGTGTCTGTGTTGAGCACATGGAAGCAGCACAAAACAAACTGCTATTGTAAAAAGGGATGATGACTTGGGCTGTCCTTGGATTACATGGTGACCTTTCCGCTGTCCTATCCCCCCAGTGGTCTCGTCTATCAGCTCACACCAAAGAGCCTATTAGGCCTGGATTCCACGCCGTTGTTAGAAAGGGTCTTGTCCTTTCAGAACACTGTCTCTCTTGCTTTCTATTTTTTCATGCCAAGGTGGTGGAGGAACACAAGTCCATTGTTCCCTCGAAGATGGAAGTTGGAGTTACTACTTTTTCCCACCTTTCTTCATATTAATGGCCTATCAAGTGCTACCTTCTAAGTCAGTGGCCAGCGTTCCGCGAGCACAGCTCCCTCGCATTAATTACATATGATTCTATTCGTACGTAGACAACATGATGAGCTAATCGAAATGTGCTAAATATTGATGTACTGTGAGCAACTATTCCTTATCCTGAGGCCTGGTCTAAGAATATCAATAATGAGGCCATTATTAAGGATCTGACTTTAAAATTCTGCCCTGCCACCAAAACAGAGAGCATAATTGTTCTGGTGTTGTCTACACAATCAACAACTCATTGTTGTGGACTTGAGAACTAAGGGAGCATGGAATGGGTCCCATAATGATTGGTCTGTGCTGCCATGCAGGCCCTGTATAGAATTGTCCACAGAAGAATGTCCTTGATAGACTGCTGATTTGTTGAAAGTGGTGTGAATGAAGACAACTGTCTGGATTTTTAGAAAAATGTCCTCTTTTCTGTCTGTCTCACTCGCCGCTCAAATAGCCACCAAGCCTCATTAGAGCAGGGCCATTCATATGGTGAAAGGCTGGGAGTCACACAGACCCTTCTGAGAGGACATGGAGAGTAGCAGCTAGCTAGATGCTTGAACAGGCGCAGATCTACTCCTTTCACTCATCTCTCCCTGAGGAAAGGGAAATGGCTCTATGGTCAGCCTTAAAAGACAGAGAAACCCTCCTAACTAACATGTCAAAAAGGTTTCTTTAAACAATATAAATAATCATGGAGAATAACATCAACTCAATGCGGCTGAGATGTGTTATCTTCATTAGATTCCAGCACATTTAAAAAGCTAAGAATTGTAGCTATAGATACACTTTCAGCTTTAATCACAATCATGTTGAGGTTAATAAACACTCACATGGAAGATGATAATTGTAGATGAAGTTGTAGGGCTGAAAGAAACGTTAAGTGATATGTTTTGTGTCTACACATAACGGGTGAAAGCTCAGTGGGGTTGTCCAAACGAGGAGCTGCACCTTTTAAATGTGGGGAGAGCAAGGGAGAGCAGGGGAGAGCAGGGGAGAGGAGAAGGAATGCTAAGTGGGCCCCTTTGCCTAGTCAACCTTCAGTGGGTTGCATTTATCTTCATCTTGTTAGACTAAATTAATTAACAATCTCCTTGTTACACACTTTCTCCTTTCATTACATCAAATAATGTGAGAGATGCAGGAGGAGGTCCTCTCTACTGGGATTAGCCAGGGACTGTTACAGATCTCTCTCTCTCTCTCTCTCTCACACACACACACACACACACACACACACACACACACACACACACACACACACACACACACACACACACACACACACACACACACACAATCTGCTCAAATATAATCACGTTCTTCATAAATATGCAGCTAAATTGAAACACTGCTTCGCTACAACAAAGTTGGCTTCTAATGTGAGTAAGAACAGATCCTATTCCACTAAAGTACATTGTGCACTAACTGTATAATTTAGTGAATTCTTTCACTTTGTTGCAGATGTACTGCTCTGCATGTGAGATTTAAACAGACTGTCATTATTTTCTAAGACAGTACAAAGGCTCCATGCTACATTATTAATATAAAGTGAACCTGTTTAAAGTTCTCCCTGATGTATTTTTCACAATGACTATTCCTCTGCCTGCATCAGCACGCATTATCAACCAGCATCATTTTCTAAACTGAAAATGGGAGATTGGTACTTTTACAGCAACTGTAACTATGAGTCAAAACCAGAAGTGATGACTCATTAGTGTAAAATAATGACTAGTTTGTCCAGTGGTATGTTAGTGAGTGACGCAGATGAGTGACGCAGATATGAAACGTGAAAAGTCATCTTAAACATCTGCCCCTCTGTCAGAGCAGAAGTGGAACTTCTGGGCCACACAGCTGGGGAGACGACTGAGTTTAATAGACAACATGTCCTTGTCCATGTACTACACAGAAATAGATGTATTAATGAGGCACAAGGCAGAGTTGCTGTCATACTTTCACATAATTGCACTGACAGAGCCCCCTTTGACCCAATTCAATTGCTTAAGAAAATATGTTGTGGTGCTAGCTAGACTGAAGAAACATGGTCCGTCTCCCATACCCCCCCTGCTGTGTCTTCCTCTCATTCTCTCTCTCCCTCCAACCCTCCCTCCCCAGGACACATCAAGCCGTGGCCAAGCAAAAGGCCAAACCCTGAGGCAAAGCCTGACTTTAATCTTGGCCTGATTGTTGAGGCCTCTGTCCTCCAATCACCCGAGCATGTGTGCGCGATATCGTTCCACTGGCACCTCTCATTTAATTAAAACAGACAGTGACAGAAGGATGTGGATTAGGAACTGTAATGATGCATTTACTTAGATGAATCGCAGTGTTCTCTCAGAGTAATGAATCCAACGAAGAACAAAAGGAAATTGCTACGAAAGAGGCTAGCGGTCAAAGGTCATGTTTTGTCTATGTGGGTCGATGTGGGTCTTCAAGTTATTGGGCTGTAAGAATCTCAGTTGGATTGAAGAGGTGTTGCTTTCTTCAGCCCTCCCCACCCTCTGTTCAGCAAGATATCTGCCCAACTGGTGCTGCTTCAACAGGTGGCTGGAGTCAAACACAATCCTCCACTCTGTAGCATTAGTGGCCCAGTGGAAATGAATAGAGGCAACATACCTTCAATAATCCAACACATGCCTGAGTATGATCCCCAGCCTCCGGCCAACACTGGAGTTGTAACACTCACTAGACCTTGGAAACAGAGGCTATTTAAGGACATTTCTAATAAATATGATTTTTGAAGATATATGTTTGCTTGGATAGGGTAACCCAGAGAGCTTTTGTGCTATATTTGGAATTAAATGGCTGATCTATAGCGCCTCTCAAATCTCACTTCATTCTGGTGTGCTGGGCAATTGACTGTGAATTTTTTTTGCTCATCCTGTCTTTTTACTGCTGTCTGTGTAGAGAATAAGGACACACAATAGTAACCTTTTAAACTAGATACTAATGGGGTATTTTAAAATAGGATCTAAAGCTGTGTTATATCAATGTCTTTTTACTGCATTATCATGTCCTTTATTTTACCGGGTTCCAACAGTTCTGAGGGGGAAAAAATTGTGTTAATTTAATAAAATAAATGACCTTTTGAAAAAAATTTAAGAGGATTCATTAGCTTTACTAAAGTTTGGCTGACAGCAGCTTTGAAAGACAGATCCTGCTGCTGCTGCGTCTTTTAATGAGACACCATTAATTAGGCTGCAACATTCAAGCCTGGAGAAGGTCGCTCACAAGGAGAGGAAAGAAGAGCCAATGGCGAATATAATCACTTATTGACTTCCTCCGTGTTATAACAGCACAAATTCACAGGATGGGTTTAAAAGAAAAATAGCATCAAGGTTACATTTTTTTTAAACTTTGCGGTCAAGTACAAACACACAACAGGAAACAGTACATCACAAACCGAGCCACACCCCGACCCCCACCCCACCTGACCTGGCCATGAGTCTAGAAGAGGGGGGCAGACAAAAGCATGCAGTACAAACACGGAAACCATAGTTTGAGAGGCACAGTACCCAGGAGTGAGATGGGGGGGGGGGTCTCTCTACACATCTGTGTAGAGGTTAGAGGTTAGAGGTTAGAGTGACAACTGCTTTCAGTCTGACTATGGAGTGTGTTGGGTATCAGTGTGAGCATGCCACGGAGAGTGCTCTAGAGGGGGAAAGGTGGAAGTGTCTATTTTACACTAACAACATACAGCTGGGGTGGATTGCCAGGCACACAACCCTCCCACCAACCCCACCCAGCCAGGGAGGAACGTGATCTAAGGCTAGGTGTCGGGAGCTGGAGCTGTGAAAGGACAGATGAGTTTTGCTCCTGACCCCCTGACCCCCTGACCCACGACTTTACAACAACAACTGAAAAAGAAACTAACCTCAGTAAAAAGCTGCTACGAAGAAAGCCCTCCATGTCAGCGTGTGGGGTTCTGCGGCAGGAGAAATACAGAGAACCATTTTAACACTGAAAAAAAGCAACATGCAAAAAACACAGAGCAATGCATGCATCTTTCTCTTCTAGTAAGGTATGTCTTTAATTAAGGCAGTGTGGAGGATAGGAAGCTCATCCTCTCCTCTGCATTCACGTCATTACTTCTAGTCTTTCCTCAGAGAGGGGAGTGGATTTGCATACAGCAAGGGCCTGATGATATGTTTGCAACAAATAAACCCTTTCCTATTGATCCTAGCGCAGCCTTCTTCCTAGGCTCTCTCCAGAGTGACACATACATTTCTGTAACCGCTGATCCCAGACCAGCTTCTGGCAGGGCTCAGAGTGGTAGGAGGAGCAGCCAGAGGTGGTCCAGCTGTGGTCCATGTGTGGCAAGGGCTCTGTGGTTTCTAGGAGCCCGATGCTGGGACACGCACCGCCATGAAGGTGGGAGGGTGTGGTTCACAATGTCACTGTTTGGAGAGGTCGTTTAGAAGCCTCGCCCGAAACATTTTGGAAGCACATGGCTGGAAATGATTCCCAACAGGTTTCATTAGCCTCTGTTACTGGTCTTCAGTATATTGTGATTTTGGACTGCTGTGTGCTTCTCTTTAAGCACTATCATCAACATATTATTACAGAAAACCAATTGGGACGGGAGCCCTGGGGTGGAGGGTTGGAATACAAGTACGTCAGTGATATCAAAACTATAGCCTAACATTAGAGTAATTACCAGGAAATTCCCTTTTCAGAGAGACAGGCAAGAGCTTCCCTCTCTGACAATGGTAAAGTCAGCAGAAATAAATATGTACAAGTCATCACACCCATTCATAGAAAGACAAAGTGTAGTTTCAGCTTGTTATTCAATTGTCTCGGTATTACACATCATCACATCCCTGTCCTGTAAAATACATCACCATCTCACCAGCATCTGATCAGCCAAGAGCTAAAGCTGGAGTGAGCTTTTCAAAACCCATGTTAGAAAACGCAATACTCAGTAGCGGCAAAGACAAAAAACCTGCTGCAACTAATGAGTGTTTTCTCCTGCTGTAACAGTCGACTCCCTTGTAGACGTCATCATAAATAACACACATCAGAGCAAAAGAGATCCAGCATCTTGGCCCTAAATGCTTTCAGTTTTTGGGACATGAGTGTAATTTGCTGTTTTTTCCTCTCCTCCAGTGAGGCTGTGGAGACAAAGCCACTGAGAGAATGGAAAGAGTGACAGGACCAAGGACACTGTGCCTTTCAGGCTAGCCTGGCCAGCACTTAGCAGGGTGGTGGACCCGCGAAGCCCAGTGGGCTCAGCCGACACTTTCCTCACAATCAGGTGTCTGTGGAGGGGGTTAGGCCAGTGGCACTGCTCTGCTCGGCTCTGCTCCCCGCTCCACTACACTCAGCCCTGCTCTGCTCTGTTCCCCACTCTACTCAGCCCTGCTCTTCTCAGAGCACATAATACCAACATCACACCAGTGACAACGTGAGAAAACAACAGTCAAATCATGCCGAACCGATCAAGCGTGTCTCCTCACCACTCTGAGAAGTGTTAAAAACACACACACACTTCTCTCTGCACCTCTCTCTCTGCACCCCTCCCTCCCTCCCTCATCTTTAGTAAGGGGACTGACTCGAACACAGAGAAACACACAACATAACTGCATAATAGACCGTCATCATGTGCCCCAAACACCCTTTTGGAGTTTAGATTCCTTGATAACAGGTTAGCAAGACAGGCAACAAGGCTATTGAAAGCCACAGGAAACTTAAACTAACCTAGATAAAACCCACTGAGTGAATGGACAGTGAGCCATAGAGGCTGGGTTCCTTTGTCATGACACTGAATGCATGTCTCATGCTTTAGTGGCTCCACAACATAGTCTTCAGCAAGCTCACTGTCTAGCAGAGGACCAGCCTGCCACCAGGACAGGAAGTGCCAATACAGAAGGGCCTGTTTCTCTCTATCTCTGTCTGTCTGCCTGTCCGTCTCTATCTCTCTGTCTCTCTACCTGCCTGTCTCCTTCCCTCTGTCTACCTGTCCGTCTCTATCTCTCTGTCTGTCTACCTGCCTGTCTCATTCCCTCTGTCTGTCTGCCTGTCTCCTTCCCTCTGCATCTCTCTACCTGCCTGTCTCCTTCCCTCTGCCTGCCTGTCTCCTTTTCTCTGACTGTCTGCCTGCCTGTCTCCGTTCCTCTGCCTGTCTCCTTCCCTCTACCTGTCTGCCTGCCTGTCTCCTTCCCTCTGACTGTCTGCCTGCCTGTCTCCTTCCCTCTGCCTGTCTGCCTGCCTGTCTCCTTCCCTCTGACTGTCTGCCTGCCTGTCTCCTTCCCTCTGTCTGCCTGCCTGTCTCCGTTCCTCTGCCTGTCTCCTTCCCTCTACCTGTCTGCCTGCCTGTCTCCTTCCCTCTGACTGTCTGCCTGCCTGTCTCCTTCCCTCTGCCTGTCTGCCTGCCTGTCTCCTTCCCTCTGACTGTCTGCCTGCCTGTCTCCTTCCCTCTGCCTGTCTCATTCCCTCTGTCTGTCTGCCTGCCTCTCTCCTTCTCTCTGTCTCTCTACCTGCCTGTCAATTTCCCTCTGACTGTCTGCCTGCCTCTCTCCTTCCCTCTGCCTGTCTCATTCCCTCTGCCTGTCTCCTTCCCTCTGCCTGTCTCCTTCCCTCTGCCTTTCTCCTTCCCTCTGCCTGTCTCCTTCCCTCTGCCTGTCTCCTTCCCTCTGCATCTCTCTTGCTGCTTGGACACATTCTCTTACTGTTTCACAGCTATCTTTCTTCTTCTCTCTTTTTCTCTCTTCCTCCCTCTTGTCTCTCTGCCTGTGTTTCCTCAGCAGAGTGTGCTGTCTAAAACTCCATTGTGGTAATGGAGACAACTGAAGTACGTCGCTCTATAGAAGTAAAGATACGGTTTGGAGACTGAATTCAGGAAAAAGTGACTGAGCCACATTGTATTTGCTCCTCTCCATAGATCCATAAAGAAAACAGGGGAGCCTTGAGTTTTAAACTAAGAGCAGGCCACATTTCAAGGGTAGCATTTTGGTGAATGAGAAATAGGGAGGATAGACATCAGTGTTAAAAGACAGCTAGCGCTGGGCTCACGGCAGCCTTTTCGAAGAACGGACCTCTGCCAAAAGCTGCCTCTGCCCAACCAACTCTCACCATCTGCAGTAAATGTGCTCCATTAAAGCAGCACCATATGGACAACAAGCTAGCTATTAACACAGCTTCAGCACATCCCCCTAACCTAGCACAGATTTCAAACTTCCAGTCAAATTGACTGCTGAATGAATGCACCACCACAGCCATGTGGGTCTTGGCATGGAGCACTGCTCCCAGCCTTCAGTCATTAACAGCCCAGGCCAGCTTAGAGCTGAGCAGAGCTGAGCCCAGTGGAGAGAGAGACACAGCGGCCACCTACAGACAGACTCTACGACACCATGTCTGACCTGGTCACTGGAAAGTGACTTTTAATTAATGGGAGAGTCTGGCTATAACCTATGCCTACATGTCAGCCCAGGCAGTTGAGAGAGGGGAGAAGAGGAGACTGCTCCCTAGCTGGGTGATGACGTAGAGCCAAGATGGCACTGATTAACCAGGGTGTGGGGACGTTAATTCCTCTGGGCCAGGCGGCCATGTTAACGCCTCTCCTTCTCTCTGAGTCATGGGGGGACCCACCCACCGCTCACAAAGCTCTCCTCTCTTCCCCCAGATCATGACGCCACGGCTGCCTGCAAGCCCTCTGTTCTCCCACTCATAGAGGAGCATACACACACACAGACACATATACACACATATATATATACACACATATATATATATATACACACATATATATATATACACACACAGACACATATACACACACATATATATATATACACACACACAGACACATATACACACACATATATATATACACACACACAGACACATATACACACATATATATATATACACACACACACAGACACATATACACACATATATATATACACACACACAGACACATATACACACATATATATATATACACACACACAGACACATATACACACATATATATATACACACACAGACACATATACACACACATATATATATACACACACAGACACATATACACACACATATATATATACACACACACAGACACATATACACACATATATATATATACACACACACAGACACATATACACACATATATATATACACACACAGACACATATACACACACATATATATATACACACACAGACACATATACACACACATATATATATACACACACACAGACACATATACACACATATATATATACACACACACAGACACATATACACACATATATATATACACACACAGACACATATACACACATATATATATACACACACACAGACACATATACACACACATATATATACACACACACAGACACATATACACACACATATATATATATACACACACAGACACATATACACACATATATATATACACACACACAGACACATATACACACACATATATATACACACACACAAACTTTCGCTCTCTCTTTCTCACACACACATGCATACACACACACCAAATCAATTACAACTCTGTGTCTTTAACCCGGCCCCAAAGGTTCAATAAATTGTGTTTGTTTATTTTTTTCCTCCTGTCACAGGTCCTTAGATTCTGTTTATAAGAAAACACACTTTCCCTCTCTCTCTAACAACATGGATGTCTACAATTCCTTGCACTAACTCAAACTACAGGAAGGGAAGCGCTGCGTGGCTACACAATAGTAGGTCTTTGTTAATAGAAAGTGCTCTTTGGTAAAAGGGGTGAATTTGACTTTTAAAAGCAAGGAGGACCAAGGCACTCTTCATATAATTAAAATGCATTTATTTGCATGGTATGTTCAATGGAAAAATATTTTAAAACTTTGACGTGTTTCAGCTGCGTGGCCTTGGTCAGGGAGTTCAAGACTGTGTCTATTTGTTCCATTGAACATGCCATACAAATAAAGGGTTTTAATGAGATTAAGAGTGCCTTGGACCTTGCTTTTTACTGTTGGTACCTGCTGGCTCTGGTGAGAATACACAAGGGCAGTATATTACTTTCTTAGAGCACATAGTCTTCCTTTCTGAGGAAATATAGTCATCTTGATGACTCAGTATTGTACTCCATAATCATAACGTCCTCTGTGACCCTCTTTTGAGACCTCATGTCAGGCTAAAACAGGAGAATGGAGGGAGAAAAATCCCAGGTAATTAGGAAACCTTTGGCTGATGATTATCCAGTGGCTGACCATTCAATGAGGACTTCATGATGAGGTGAATGTCAATGGGATGGTTTAATTGAGAATGCTATGGTCAGTTAAGGTATATTTGTCTGGTGTCAGCTTTTTGTCTACGATGTGAGCATGTGTGTGCGTGTGTGTGAATGTGCGTGTGAGAGTGCATGTATCATAACCACACACTTTTGAGAAATTCCCCAGAATTACACTTGCACAGTATAACACACACACACACACACACACATACACACACACACGCACACACATTTGGATGTGCCACACTTAGTTCTGCTTAATCATATAAATTCTGCAGAGTTCTGAATGAAGAGCGCTGCTTATATTAAGTACCTCTGCTTTTGGCCAGTGATGATATTAAGATTCCCTTGTTGAGCAGCGATTACATTTCTTTTGGAACATAAACCAAGCTCTGGGTGTAATTGCCTTGTCATTCAGAAGATATTTCATATAGGAACAACTGTGGTGTCTTAATTTCAGGCAATTAATTAATCGATGATCCCATGGGGTGTTATATTTAAAGTGGGATCCTGGTGGTAAGAGCAGAGAGGGAGTGGGTAGGAAGGGGGAGGAAGGGGTGAGGAAGAGGTAAGGTGGGATCTGTCTGACAGGCACAAGATAGAGTTGCATTCTGCTGGCTTGGAGCGAGAGACACTAAGTTCAACCTGTGCTGGGGAAGACACAACACTACCTATGAGGAAACTAACACATTCCTTCAGGAGGACACAGCGGAAAGGAGCCTTGCATGTTTGCAGGGACAGGGGTTGATGTTTAAGATAAGGCTCATACATGTGGCGGTGATGTGTGGGGGAGCATTTCAGACCTCTCAGTTGCCAGAGTAGATGTGTGAAAGGGTGGCCTACTGACAGTACTGGGAGAAGATTAGAGAAAACCTGTCCAAGTATCCCCAACATCCCCACGGTTCTCCCATCTCCACACACACACACACACACACACACACACACACACACACACACACACACACACACACACACACACACACACACACACACACACACACACACAGGCTACAACTACACTTTGACTAATAGTGATAGTGTCCCATCTCTCCATCCCCCCAAGCTATAGCTGCCAGATGAGTAGTGAATTAATTTGTGAGGCACTCCAACATTAAGAAGGTGTGTTGAAAGGTGTCTGCTCATGTTTCAAATTAAACGGGCTGCTGGTCAGCATTAGCACCTCGGCACCCGCCGGCAGCCGCTTGCCTCCAACACATAGGGGGCTGGGGAGGCAGCCTATCCACCGTTCACACTGGAATAATTACAACATGTCAGGAATAATTAATTTCCTCATTTTTCAAAAGGATACACAGAAATTACCATGTTATTATATGACAGAGTCCCTGGGAGGATTGGATTAAATGTGATTTCTAGCACAGCCCACACAACAAATTAAAATGAGAAATAAGATGGAGAGAAGCAGGGCATGGAGCATATGTTTATGGCAATGACTGAAGCCAAGGGACCAGAAACAACCATCTTCATTTCATTTTATTTAAATCAGGCCGACACAGTGTGTCTGAATGACAGCGCCTGCTAATGGGCCCAGATTACAGGCTCCTTGGTATTAGCACAGAGATCCAGCCACTTAGTGGGGGAGTAACGGACGCTAGCTACTGGGTCGGGCTACACTACAGCAAGACCATCTGAGCATAATGCAGACATTAACACAGGTTTAGGATCCTCCAACCCCGCTCCACCCTCCAGGACAAACAAGGAAACAACTTCACTGAGCTTACAGTACATTCATGTTGAGATCAATTAGGCAGGGTGGTTATTTCAGACAGCGGCAGCTGATTTCTCAGAAAGATCAACTGACAATGCTTATTGACTGTGAGCTGTTCTCAACCTTCATTCTTCTCATCTGAAAGAATAATGACATTATACTATGTCCAAGTCAATCATTCCCCATCGTTTTGGCGTCTAAATTCTTCAGAAATGTAAATGTAAGTTCATAGCTAAAAATGCATGTTGATGCTTACAAGTTAATGACCCCTAGAAGAAAGACAACAACCCTGCAGAATTACACCATGAGGAGAGAATAATTATATTCCAACAAAATGTCTTAGTATTTTTTTTCTATATTTTTCTGTACTGTATTGACAAAGATAGCCGAAACAAACGTACATTAAATGCAGTAGCACCTTTTACATAACTCAAACAATAAACATCTTAACCATCGGGGAAATGTGTACCCACTCTATCCATCAAAATTCAATTAGATTATCTCTCCTATCAGTCCAATCTGCCCAACTTCATTGGAATGGAAGACATCTTGTGAATGGAATCCAAACTTTGATTCCAATGCTTTTCACATTGCTTATGTTTCACAATGTGTTGTTTATCAAATATGCGACCAGATGCCAGCTAAAAGCTTACTGTACTTACAGTAGATGGTTACTCAATAGAGATGACCTCAACACTTCCTATTATCATTATAGGCACAATAATCCCACCACTTTAACATAAAACCACAGCTACAAAAGCACAAATCTGTCTGTCTCTCAAGAGGGAGGTCATGAATGGATGTTGTCGTTTCTGATTTCACCCCGATGATGAGGCCACTTATGTTACACTCAACAGATATTTTCTCAGCATCTCAATCATCCAGCAACATGCCTGTATGTTCAGGACCAAACAGACAACATTGATGCAGGTTGCTAAAACCATGTTATTTTCACAGAACAGACCTTAGAGACCCCTGCCCCAGACAGGACATGGGGGTTGCGGGGTGGGGAGAAAGTGGATACATGGGACCCGTGGAGGTCTTCTCCCTTCTGCCACTCTCCCCTCTCCCAGGCTTTGATTGGGCTTGTTAGCTTAATCCAATCCAACCCAGGCATGGAAAGAAAGAGTTTTTAAACTCTCCCGAAATGGCCGTCATTAGAGCCCAGCACTCCCCTGGGCACCACAAACTTAAAATAATTTGCGAATCAATTAACTGGATACTCTCAACGCAACGGGCATTTCACACTCCAGGGTCGGAACACATTATCAGCCGGAGACGATTCATGGCGTTTTGGGAGAAAAGTTCATGGTTGAAATCATTAATTCATTTGACCAGACTTTTAGTTATGCATTACTTTCCACAGCTGGGGAAGCGAGAAGATTAATGGCATGTTCTCAGGTCCCGTTTTCTGCAGTATATAGCTAATAGGTGAAACTTCTCTCTGTCCTACAAGGGCTGTAACTTGAGAGGAAGGAAAGCAGCCAAGTCTATACTAGGTTTCATTCTACAGAGAATCAAATAAAGCACATCAAGCCATCAAATCAGGCCTCATATCTAATAAAGCTGATAGGAGGGTATAACCCCGATAACAACAGCATGTTGCTGAGATGGCAGCTCATACAGAGGGGATTGAACAACTAACAGGAACTACCTTACAACTAACAGGATCTATCAGGGTTATATGGCGTTAGTAAATGGAGGACTACTGTATCTACATACCTGTACGGAAACTCCTTCCTGACAGATACAGTTGAAGTCAGAGGTATACATACTGTACACCTTTGCCAAGTACATTTAAACTCAGTTTTTCACAATTCCATTTAATCCAAGTAAAAATGTCATGTCATAGGTCAGATAGGATCACCACTTCATTTTAAGAATGTGAAATGTCAGGATAATAGTGGAGAGAATGATTTATTTCAGGTTTTATTCCCAGTGGGTCAGACGTTTATATTCACTCAATTAGTGTTTGGTAGCACTGCCTTTATATGATTTAACTTGGGTCAAACATTTCGGGTAGCCTTCCACAAGCTTCCCACAATAAGTTGGGTGAATTTTGGCCCAGTCCTCCTGACAGAGCTGGTGTAACTGAGTCAGGTTTGTAAGCCTCCTTTCTTTCACACGCTTTTTCAGTTCTGTCCACAAATGTTCTACAGGATTGAGGTCAGGGCTTTGTGATGGTCGACTCCAATACCTTGACTTTGTTGTCCTTAAGCCATTTAGACACAACTTTGAAAGTATGCTTGGGGTCATTGTCCATTTGGAAGACCCATTTGCGACCAAGCTTTAACTGATGTCTTGAGATGTTGCTTCAATATATCCACATAATTTCCCCTCCTCATCATGCCATCTATTTTGTGAAATGCACCAGTCCCTCCTGCAGCAAAGCACCCCCACAACATGATGCTGCCACCCCTGTGCTTCACTGTTGGGATGGTGTTCTTCGGCTTGCAAGCCTCCCCCTTTTTCCTCCAAACATAATGATGGTCATTATGGCCAAACAGTTCTATTTTTGTTTCATCAGACCAGAAGACATTTCTCCAAAAAGTATGATCTTTGTCCCCATGTGCAGTTGCAAACCGTAGTCTGTCTTTTTTATGGTGGTTTTGGAGCAGTGGCCTTTTTCTTGCTGAGCGGCATTTCAGGTTATGTCGATATAGGACACGTTTTACTGTGGATATAGATACTTTCGTACCTGTTTCCTCCAGCATCTTCACAAGGTCCTTTGCTGTTGTTCTGGGATTGATTTGCACTTTTCTCACCAAAGTACATTCATCTCTAGGAGACAGAACGCATCTCCTTCCTGAGTGGTATGGCGGCTGTGTGGTCCCATGGTGTTTATACTTGCGTACTATTGTTTTTACAGATGAACTTGGTACCTTCAGGCATTTGAAAATTGCACCCAAGGATTAACCAGACTTGTGGAGGTCTACAATTACTTTTCTGAGGTCTTGGCTGATTTCTTTTGATTTTCCCATGATGTCAAGCGACGAGGCACTGAGTTTGAAGGTAGGCCTTGAAATAAATCCACAGGTCCACCTCCAATTGACTCAAATTATGTCTATTAGCCTATCAGAAGCTTCTAGATCCATAACATTATTTTCTGGAATTTTCCAAGCTGTTTAATGGCACAGTCAACTTAGTGTATGTAAACTTCTGACCCACTGGAATTATAAGTGAAATAATCTGTCTGTAAACAATTGTTGGAAAAATGACTTGTGTCATGCACAAAGTAGATGTTCTAACCAACTTGCCAAAACTATAGTTTGTTAACAATAAATTTGTGGAGTGGTTGAAAAACAAGTTTTAATGACTCCAACCTAAGTGTATGTCAACTTCCGACTTCAACTGTAAATAAATCTGCCAACAATCAATTTGAATATTCACAGTGTTCCTCTGGAGCAATTGAAACCAAGGCTGATGAAAATAAAACCACTTTGTCAAACAGTCTCTGTTCATCTACATCACGGGTCATAATCAGCACAGACAGGGTCAGTCGGCTGAACCAACAGGCCCTTTTGATAAATAATAGATGAGAAGATAACCAACCAAAGGTTATTCATTTTCATTTTGTGGTGAAGTGCCGTTTATTTCATTTCTCAGAAAACCTCTCCAGCAGATCTTCCCCATGAGGGGCATCAGTGCTGGACTGAGCATAGCCCAGAGGGACTGCTGTGTGTCCATCACTTATTACATGATGACACACGCTGACAAAGAGCGTATCCGGCCCTCCACGCTTTGGTGTTTCCAAATGAGTTCACACAGGAGTGATGACATACATCGTCCCGCAAAACAAGACACACACCGTCAAAATGACTCACCGCCTCATTTTAGGATGAATTAAACATGTAGATTCAAGTTGCATAGGATTTAGATGAATGAGTGTGTCAGGAATGAGTGTGTCAGATCTGGCTGATAGAAGAGCATAGGGGAGTGGAGCAGGTCTGGCTGATAGAAGAGCACAGGGGAGTGGAGCAGGTCTGGCTGATGGAAGAGCATAGGGGAGTGGAGCAGGTCTGGCTGATAGAAGAGCACAGGGGAGTGTGTCAGGTCTGGCTGATAGAAGAGCACAGGGGAGTGGAGAAGATCTTTGGAACATCACACACAGCCCATCTAAAACCAGTAAGACAGGGAGACACAGTGAGTGTGGTACAATCTATTCTAACGCACACTGATACTTCTTAAATAACAGTGCGAGCAAAGTACTAACTGTCCAATAGATTCTCTGAGCAGTATTAATTGGTGATAAATTAGAACTAAACAAGTGAAATGTTATAATATTTTCTAAAGCGATAGAATCAAAAAAGGACTAGACAGTTCACAGCCAGACTGGATGTTAAACTAAATAAATAGCGAAATTATATCTGGATCTTTTTTGTTGTTACCTGAGCAGCTGACTGATGTGAACCCTATCATTATAGTAACAAAGAGCGACAGGATGTGATAATGGCTTGACTGACAGGCTGGGCAGACAAAGGTAGTAACCACTGCTAAGGCTTTGTTATTCAACCATTCTGTCTGCTCACTGGAGCTAAAGACAAGCCCACACTCCCTTCAAAACAAATCAGAAAACCATAAGCCAATTTGGTTTAGATGGGAGCATTGATCTGCACTGAAGACAACTGTGTTTGAGGAGAAATGGCAGAGATAAACCATCGGTATTAGTAAATGGCCGTGAACTTTGAGATGGGATTGACTCTTATCAGTGCCACAGTTGATTATGCAGGACCAACAAGGACTCCTCAGCCACATTAATATCATTCAGTCCTGCCTCTCCGGAAACCATCTCCAACTGACATTTGAAAAAAGATTAATATCAACTAAACTTTCTCAGCTTTATTTGCTCAAGAAACATTTCCTCAGATACAATTTTATTACAACAGCGGCAGCAGCAGAGAGAGCTCCCATTAAAGGCATATTGTAGCAATATAGTGCAGCCATATACTGGCTGTTTTCGGAGGCGCTGCCTGCGTTTCCTGAAATGGACTCTTTCTTCCCTCTTGTGAATGTTCTTATTGAGACAACACGCAGCCATAAACTACCAATAACAGCAGCCGACATTAGAGTAGAGAATAGAATCAAAAGCGCTATACATTCTACTATGGAGGTAGACATTGAAAGTAAGGAAAAGAACCAAGACACCTGGGTTTAGTTTTCTAAGGGACTCAGAGGTTGAGGTAAACTCACAGAGGGTTCACAAGTCTCACAAGGCCTTGACGTCATTAGCTAGCCTGACTATGCATGTACGTGTCACAGTTCCATCGTCTTCTGTATTCAACCTCTATATACAACTAAAGCTAGAATACAAGAACGCAGGTGTCAGAATGTACTTTAACCTCAGATTATGTGCAGTATTTTTTTTATTACTGGAAATAAAAGCAGAATCTGAAAAAAATACAGATTCAGTACCTGAATAAACAACTCCAAAATACACTATATATACAAAAGTATGTGGACACCTCTTCAAATTAGAGGATTAGGCTATTTCAGCCACACCCGTTGCTGATAGGTGTATAAAATCGAGCACACAGCCATGCAATCTCCATAGACAAACAAAGGCAGTAGAATGGCCTTACTGAATAGCTCAGTGACTTTAAACGTGGCACCGTCATAGGATGCCACCTTTCCAACAAGTCAGTTCGTCAAATTTCTGCCCTGCTAGAGCTGCCCCGGTCAACAGTAAGTGTTGTTATTGTGGAAACTTCTAGGAGCAACAACGTCTCAGCTGCGAAGTGGTAGGCCACAAAAGCTCACAGAACGAGAACGCAGAGTGCTGAAGCACGTAATGCGTAAAAATTGTCTGTCCTCGATTGCAACACTACCGAGTTCCAAACTGCCTGTGGATGCAACATGAAATTACTTATCATGGCCGAGCAGTTGCACACAAGCCTAAGTTCACCATGCACAATGCCAAGCGTCGGCTGGAGTGGTATAAAGCTTGTCGCCATTGGATTCTGGAGCAGTGGATACGCGTTCTCTGGAGTGATGAATCATGCTTCACAATCTGGCAGTCCGACAGACTAATCTGGGTTTGGCGGATGCCAGGAGAATGCTACCTGCCCCAATGCATAGTGCCAACTGTAAAGTTTGGTGGATGAGGGATAATGGTCTGGGACTGTCTTTCATGAGGTTTGCCCCTTAGTTCCAGTGGAGGGAAATCTTAATGCTACACCATACAATAACATTCAGGACTATTCTGTGCTTCCAACTTTGTGGCAACAGTTTGGGGAAGGCCTTTTCCTATCTCAGCATGACAATGCCCCCGTGCACAAAGCGAGGTCCATACAGAAATGCATTGTTGAGATCGGAGTGGAAGAACTTGTCTGGCCTGTACAGAGCCCTGACCTCAACCCCACTGAACACCTTTGGGATGAATTGGAACTCCGACTGTGAGCCAGGTGTAACCGCCCAACATCAGTCCCTGACCTCACGAATGCTCTTGTGGCTGAATGAAAGCAAGTCCCTGCAGCAATGTTCCGACATCTAGTGGAAAGCATTCCCAGAAAAGTGGAGGATGTTATAGCAGTAAAGGGGGGACCAACTCCATATTAATGCCCATGATTTTGGAAGGAGATGTTTGACGAGCAGTTGTCCACATACTTTTGGTCATGTAGTGTAGGTCTAAATTGTAAAAGTGACCATGTGAAGCAACAATATAAACTTATTCTGTAGCGTCCATTATCTTAGAATGTATTTGTGCATTTCATTCAATGCAGGTGTTCAATGTGGATGGAGGCCTCCAGGGGTGAAAGAGAAATCTAACTGATTAGCCTTTAGAAAGAAATCAAAATGGAGGAAAAAGAGTACTTACATGAACAGAAAGATTAAATCCCCAGCACCCAGCAATCACTGGTTAGTTGATTTTGAACTCATGAAAGTGACCTGAAATGATAAAAAAAACAGACAAAATATATAAATGTCTCTTTGTCCATCTTTAAAAGATATGTATATTAATTATTTTATCCAAACAGTTAAACAATCCATCCCAGGACATTAAATTCAAAATAACATATTTTATGGATACGTTATTAAAAGAAAATCGGTACGATCAGTAAAATAACTTTATTTGCAAATATCAAAACAAACTTGGAGATGAAAGGAGAGAGAGGGAGATAGGGGGGGGGGGGGGGGGGGGGGGGGGTAAGGAGGAGAAGGTGATGCTGGCCCATGGTCAGAATGTCTACAGCTGAAAACAGCTTTTGTAATTAAAGAGTTCGGGACCACGTCCTAGACAATGTTTAAAATCCACTTCTCTAATACCTCATTAATCTGTCCTAAAGCCAGTAGATTCCACTAATACATGGCTTTCATATAAAGTGGTTGTTTTATTTAATTTAGACTTTCTTTCCTCGAGCGCGGCAGGCTAATGATTTATTTAGCAGCATGCTCTGCTAGTGACGGCATGTCTCTCTCCGAGCCCAGCCGCCAGAGCTCTGTTCTGTTAGGGAAAACACAAACAAACCAAAGCCTCTGCAATATGGACATACCAGTTTTAGCCATTATCTAACCCGGAATTTAACATTAATATTTCTACGTCCAGGAAGTGGAAAAATAACACACCAAAACAGGAACCACAACAACATCTAAACTGAGAGAGAAGTGGAGTGATCATTGTGCACAGTCACAGCGCGGGCCTGAAACGGCACAAAGCTCATTGATGTTCATTTCCTCACATTATCTTGTTTTTCACAACAAGCTGCGATCTCATTAACAGCTGATTTATACAATTACCCTGCTTCAGCACCGCCAATTAAACCAGGACAGAGGTTTTTAAGGTCACACTTAATTGATCTGCCAGTAATTTGTGCTACTGTACCTTGGTCTCCTGCGGCTAGGCAGGGAATAAAAGACACCAACAGCAGACCAGAGAAATATACCAACACATTTGCAATTGGTGTCAAAGTACAGAAAAGAGATCTCAGTAAGAGAGGATGGAGGGTTAATAGAATAGGCCAGGGAGAAGCAGTAGTCATGAATGGATCTGAATGTGCAGCCTTGAGACTGAAAGTAACAATAGGAGAGAGAAGGCCCACAGACTGGCCCTGACTGAATGGTAATCTGCTGTCATCTTTATAGCACCTATAAGCTGACAGTCAAACCTCTCAAAGGACCCAGCCGTCCTAGCCAGCAGGCTGCCAGTGTCAACACCACACTGTCTCACCTCTCTGCACTGTACTGCACACACACACACACACATACGGACAGACACGCGCACAGGGTCAGAGATGGAAAAACAGACACACACACACACACACGGACAGGCAGATGGACAAAGAGAGAAACAAACAAAGACAGAAAGACAGACAGACATCTACACACACACACAATTTTACTTTCAAAACCCACTAAGGGCGCTCTCCACCCAGACTATCATAGCCCACTGTATTAAATACATAACCAGGGTAGTAATTCAATAAACAAGTGTTTCTTTATGAAACATACACTGAGTTTACAAAACATTAAGAACATCTTCCTAATATTGAATTGCACATATCCATGTCTCAATTGTCTTAAAGCTTAAAATCCTTCTTTAACCAGTCTCCTCCCCTTCATCTACACTAATTGAAGTGGATTTAATAAGTGACATCAATAAGGGATCATAACTTTCACCTGGATTCCACTGGTCAGTCTATGTCATGGAAGAGCAGGTGTTCATAATGTTTTGTACACTCAGTGTATAATATCTGACTCATTCCTGTTAATAAATGAGAGATAATAAATGAGAGCTCTTTTACTTGCAGGGGGTAGAAATGAAAAAGCCTTTGAATTTATAATGTGATGTTAATTGAAAAAAATAGGAAAGTAACAGACAAATAGACAATTTGTAATTAATAAGACAATATGTCATGTCTTATTTAAACTAATAATTTGTCTAGAGAAAAAAACATTATGATTATGATGATAAATAATAAGAAAAAACAGAGTGATATTACAAATAATTAAGCAAATGTTGTAATCCCTCTGCGAGTGTCTCAGACAGAGACTATTGTAGTGGTGTGATGCAGTAGAGCAGCTCTTTTCCTGCTCAGAACACAGCCTACGGGCTGCTAGGGAATTAACACAGAGATGGGAATCCTTCCTTTCACTAATTAAACGATCATGGATTCATTAAAACAGAATCCAATCAACTCCAAATTCAGTTTAATAGTTTCCCCCAACACTTTTATCACCCAATCATTGTGTCCACAATAACCATAGAGCCTTTGAAATGGTTGATTTTTTTACTCAGCTGTTGCAGAGAGGGTGGTGACAACAAACCGCACTGAAACACAACACACATAAACGGAAACTAACACAAAGTTAACACATTCACACACGGAATGAACAGTATATTTTGCCCTAACACACAAACATACAATTTCACACACTTTCACACACTTTCACACACTTTCACACACACACACACACACACACACACACACACACACACACACACACACACACACACACACACACACACACACACACACACACACACAAGGCACACAAGGCACATAGACAACCACCAGCTGTCTGCACTACTGGAGTACCCGAGACATCGGGGGTGGTGAGCTATCAGCCAAATAGATAGTTCTCATTAAACCACAGGTGGACAGTCAGTCAGGGGGTTGCCACACATTACAGACAGCACCGCTTTTAAAGAAAAATCAACATTTATCTATGTCCCACACTAGAGACGCAGAGGGATTGATCTGTCAAACAGAAAGCCCTTTAAACAAGCCCAACAGACAGACTAACAGTTCTCACTTCAAAGTCCCCGGGCCAGAGAGCTCAAGGACACCTGTGGTAATTCTGTCAAAGGGTGGCCTTTCCTTTCCTTTGTCTTTGGCCAAACCCCTGGACTATATTACAGTTTTTTCCAACTGCTTACACACAAAATCTTTTCATGTCACACGATTTTTGAAACCTCTCACTCAAAGTGCAAAACTACACACCAAATATCTAAAACCATAAGCTATTTCTCAGCCTTTGACTCAGTTGTCAATTGCATAAAACACTTTTTTCAAAACAATACACACAATTCTCTACCTAAAACACAAAAATCTAACAGGAAGTGACTTGCTTTCCTTTTCCAAACACAACCAATCAAAATGCTACACTTATTCACCAGGTCACACACACACACTCCTCACATGTGCAAACACTAATAGAGAGGAAGTGGAAGAAGAGGACGAGGGCAAAGAAGAGAAGGAAGGAGAGCCATCTCTGATGAGATTAGGGCAACACTTGTTGATCATATGATCAACCACGGTTTGACCATAAGAGAGGTTGGACTGAGAGTCCAGCCCAACTTGAGTCGATTTACAGTGGCGTCCATAATTCGGACCTTCAGAAATGAGAACAGGTATGCAACTATCTAATGACTATTTTAGCATTACAGTAATGTACTGTAAAATACTTATGACTGCATAGTATTGCATAAACATTTGTAACTCTAAGCCATCCATTTACTGCACTGCATTGAATGAATGAGGTTGGTTCTCATGCTGTACTACATTTTTTTGTACATTGCTGAACACATACTGTGTTTGAATTCTGTACAGAGTGGAAAGGCAAAGACATCATGGAGGACGAGGACACTTGTTTACAGATGTACAAGAGACTGCAATTATAAATATTGTTTTGGCCAACAATGCAATTAGGATTCGAGAGATAAGAGCGCATATCTTGAATAATGACACCATATTTAACAACATCAAGCCTGTCGACCATACAACGCATCCTCCAACGGCACCGAGTGACGATGAAACAATTTTACAAGGTGCCATTTGAGAGATACTCTGACAGAGTCAAGAATATGCGACATGACTTTGTAGAGGTATGTATGCAACACTACTTCCAGTACTTCAGACATACCATATTTACTCATCTGTATATCCTTTTGTCTGTTACAGAGAGTATTGGAGCTGGATGCGCATGTAATTCGCCATGAATTTATTTATGTGGATGAGGTTGGCTTCAACCTCACCAAAACCAGGCGCCGCGGAAGAAATGTAATAGGACAGAGGGCAATTACCAATGTCCCTGGACAGCGTGGGGGTAATATAACTATGTGTGCTGCCATCACTCAAAACGGGGTCCTCCATCACAATGCCACACTGGGTCCGTACAACACCGGTCATATGCTCACTTTTCTGGATGCAATTTACACAATGCTTGTCCCTGATCCAGATCAGGAGCCTGATAGATTGATAGACCACAGCCCTGTGTCAGGACCCTCCTCCAACACCAGACCACAGCCCTGTCTGTGTCAGGACCCTCCTCCAACACCAGACCACAGACCTGTCTGTGTCAGGACCCTCCTCCAACACCAGACCACAGCCCTGTGTCAGGACCCTCCTCCAACACCAGACCACAGCCCTGTGTCAGGACCCTCCTCCAACACCAGACCACAGCCCTGTGTCAGGACCCTCCAACACCACAGCCCTGTGTCAGGACCCTCTTCCAACACCAGACCACAGCCCTGTGTCAGGACCGTCCTCCAACACCAGGCCACAGCCCTGTCTGTGTCAGGACCCTCCTCCAACACCAGACCACAGACCTGTCTGTGTCAGGACCCTCCTCCAACACCACAGCCCTGTGTCAGGACCCTCCTCCAACACCAGACCACAGCCCTGTCTGTGTCAGGACCCTCCTCCTACACCAGACCACAGCCCTGTGTCAGGACCCTCCTCCAACACCAGACCACAGCCCTGTCTGTGTCAGGACCCTCCTCCAACACCATAGCCCTGTGTCAGGACCCTCCTCCAACACCAGACCACAGACCTGTCTGTGTCAGGACCCTCCTCCAACACCAGACCACAGCCCTGTGTCAGGACCCTCCTCCAACACCAGACCACAGCCCTGTGTCAGGACCCTCCTCCAACACCAGACCACAGCCCTGTGTCAGGACCCTCCAACACCACAGCCCTGTGTCAGGACCCTCTTCCAACACCAGACCACAGCCCTGTGTCAGGACCGTCCTCCAACACCAGGCCACAGCCCTGTCTGTGTCAGGACCCTCCTCCAACACCAGACCACAGACCTGTCTGTGTCAGGACCCTCCTCCAACACCACAGCCCTGTGTCAGGACCCTCCTCCAACACCAGACCACAGCCCTGTCTGTGTCAGGACCCTCCTCCTACACCAGACCACAGCCCTGTGTCAGGACCCTCCTCCAACACCAGACCACAGCCCTGTCTGTGTCAGGACCCTCCTCCAACACCATAGCCCTGTGTCAGGACCCTCCTCTAACACCAGACCACAGCCCTGTCTGTGTCAGGGCTAATGAGTGAAAGCAGGCCTCTAGGGCCATAATCCAAAACGCACATGTCTGTCATGTTAAAGAAGGATTTATAGTAAATCTACACACTAATACAAAAACCTCTCTCTCTCTTGGTTACTTTTCATTTATCCGTATGTTACAGATTGAGCGTATGCCCTCTGGAGCTACCATTTGGCCTGAAATCCTTCCTTTCATATGTAAGTGAAAGCTGTTCCACAGACATCACCGAAGAGAGGGGATCCAATCAAATGAATCTTCAGATTCCAGACATGTGTTCATCTACAGGGGGCTCGGCTTGATTACCCCAGCACATAACGGAGCGTTGTCTCTCTCGCTGACCATCATATGCACGTGGCTGAGAATCAATGGTCAACCTTCAGAACAACTATACAGTTGCCATGAGCGTTCAGGTCAGGGTTGGTAGAACATTATTACACAAGTGTCTTTTTTCTCTGTCAATGTCCAGACAGGACAAACAAAGCAAAGACACACATGAATACACATATGAGACTGCCATTGACATTGTTCAGCTGCGTGCATGCGTGCGTGCGTGCGTGCGTGTGTGTGTGTGTGTGTGTGTGTGTGTGTATATGCAAACATGTACAGGACAAACCAATCCCCTGCACAACACAGATGTATCCAGATCTGCAACATGTTCTAAATATCCCCAGTGCACTATTCCAGCCCTCACTCCTTCTAGTCCAAACATGCTAAAGTAGGGATTTTGCAGAGGTAGTTATTTTGACAATGGAGGCAATCTTTTTGCCATCAGCATGTTGGTCCCCACCTGGCTGAGACCTGGTTATCTCTACAGACAGCAGTGGCCCATCCAGGGCTGGGGACTATGGGAGGGCTGGGTGGGTGGGTGTGGGGGGGGGTAAGGCAATGAGGTGGGCCCATAACAGCAGTACAGGCTAAACAGCAGGGAGCCTTGGGGAAATGGGGGGTGGAGGGAAGAGAAGGGAGGTGAGAATTCTGCTGCAGAAATGTCTATTAGTGCACTCGGCTCAAGCCATTGTCAGATTCAATATCCAAGTCCACAAAATCAACCCACTTTCCCCACATCGCCCACCGCGAATGAGAAAAAGCATAGCTGTAGAATGCAGTGAATGAAAGGCCGTCATTACAAAAAGGGGAGGTCAAAGTCTGGGCTAATACAATCTGATGCCCAGGTCAGCAGGGAGGTTAGCAAGGCTGCAGTTACCTGGGGGTTGGCAGGCTACAACAGGGGGAGGATAGAGAGAAGAGCAGTTGAGGAGACAGAGCGCTGATGTCCCTATGATAACTTGGTTAACAGAAAGCTCTACATTCCCTGTGGCACAGTGCACACTGCACAGGCATGCCAAAGAATATGAGCTCACAAAGACAAGCCTTATTTCCACGCAAAAAAAATCCACCATATCATTGAGTTATTTGGTGCTGGAAACGGTCCAATCACAGCCAGACACAGCTGCTTCAGCACACTATTACCTGTCACAGCCTCCCCGCTCTCCCCTTCTTTCTCTTCCTGCCTTGCTCTCTCCTTTCTTTCTCTCTTTCTCCCTCACTCCCTCTTTATTTCGGTCTGTCTCTCTCCATCTCTGTGTATCTCTCTCTTTTGCTCTTTGTCTCTGTCTTTGTCCCCCATCTCTCTCTTTCTCTCTCCTCTCTGCCTCTCTCTCATGTGAACACGACAGGCACAGATTAAAGATGGAGCTGCACCAGGCCTCCTGTCACAACGATCAAAGTAGACCTGCCTGAAACACTCACCGTTGTCAATCACACTCAGGTCAGGAGAGGCTGAGAAAGTGACACCACACAATAATGTCTTTATTGTGCAGGTCTGAAACAGTGACAGGGCTTTTGACTCTGTCTTATTGAGTGTTTCACTATTCCTCTGTGAATAACTGTGGTGCTGTAAAGGGAGAATCAAACCTTCCCTGTGTTTGTGAAGAGAGGCAGACAGCTCTGTGATCAAACCGTTATTTCATATGCCTGCCGCACCGCAAATACATTACACGTGATTTATTCTGCCTCAAATAACAAGAATAAAAGTACATTTATAGAGGTGGTTGGATAGAGAAAAGACCAGCCACTGGAAGGCTTCAATCCAAGGCTTCAATTGTATGCTCTCGTTGGCTGGCCCTCACTTCATATTCGTCGCCAAACCCACTGGCTCCAGGTCATCTATAAGTCTTTGCTAGGTAAAGCCCAGCCTTATCTCAGCTCACTGGTCACCATAGCAGCACCGACCCGTAGCACGCACTCCAGCAGGTATATTTCACTGGTCACCCCCAAAGCCAATTCCTCCTTTGGCCACCTTTCCTTCCAGTTCTCTGCTGCCAATAACTGGAACGAACTACAAAAATCACTGAAGCTGGAGACTCATATCTCCCTCACTAGCTTTAAGCGCCAGCTGTCAGAGCAGCTCACAGATCACTGCACATGTACATAACTCATCTGTAAATAGCCCATCCAACTACTTCATCCCCATACTGTTATTTATTTTGCTCCTTTGCTCCCCAGTATCTCTACTTGCACACTCATCTTCTGCACATCTATCACTCCAGTGTTTAACTGCTATATTGTAATTATTTGGCCAGGTCGCAGTTGTAAATGACAACTTGTTCTCAACTAGCCTACCTGGTTAAATAAAGGTGAAATAAAAATATCCACTGCAGGAGGTATTCATATCCCCTGTGTTAGTAACAGCCGGGTGTGCAGCCTGTCAATTCTCTTTGATTCACACTCACATATTCTCCACTCAAAGACAAGAATAGTATGATCTGAGAGGATAGCTGTGTCTTTTGGTTGTTGATTTGTCTACTATTCTCAGCTTCTGGGATGGATTCCTCCACAGTTTCTAAGAGAGGATATCTCTCTCTCTCTCTCTCTCTCTCTCTCTCTCTCTCTCTCTCTCTCTCTCTCTCTCTCTCTCTCTCTCTCTCTCTCTCTCTCTCTCTCTCTCTCTCTCTCTCTCTCTCTCTCTCTCTCTCTCTCTCTCTCTCTCTCTCTCTCTCTCTCTCTCTCTCTCTCTCTCTCTCTCTCTCATTGAGTGGGGGGTTATGAAAACAAGCCTAGTTCTCTCTCAGGTAATGTACTTATTTTCCACAGCCCCATCTTTTAGTTTACTGAGTGGTGGTGTTTCTCCCTCTTATCGCCTGGCCCTCGTGGGGCACTTTAGCCCCTCAAATCCTGTTCACCACATACTGGTTTCAGAATCTGTGAAATGAGTGCTGGGGAAGCGTGTCCACAATGTCTGCCTGTGTCGCCACCGGACTCAAATGGGCTTGGTGCTTTTTGTCCAGGGAGATGCATAAATGGAAGTTTTTAACACCTCAAAGAAGGCTGGTCCTTTGTGTGGTCACACTGGAGAGGCCTGTCAGTCTCCTGAGGAAGCAGACACGCTGAGTGCTGCAGGACAAAGGGCCAGAGGCACAGAATCAGCAGGGGCATCACTCGGCTATGGGCACCCGGCAGACACACACACATACATACATACATACATACATACATACACACTCTGTCATCATATCAGAGCCTGTCAAACACATATACACACGGATACCATAGAAAGAGTCACTCACACAAACATACAGCTTTTGTGAAAGCTAATAAAAACACACATTCAACATACACACAGACAGCTCTCAAAACCATAAAAATGGTACCAAACACATTCACACACAATCACATGGACAGATGACTGACACAGTGTGGTATACGCAGAGATTGTCACACACAAACATGCAGTTTGAAGCAAACGCAGGGAAAAATACATTGACAAAATGTTGTGGTATATACAAAGATATCCAAGAAAACACCTCAATCAGAAAGAATCATTCTACTGTGTATTAGATACAAACAATTTGAAACGCAGTCTTACTACAAACATGCAATCTGACAACGGACCCACTCAATACAAATCAAGAATGAAAACCAGCACCACAAAACAACAACACAGACCTACTTATTTATTTCAACCTTCGGTTTGAAAATAATTTCCTAATTTCCATGTCAATCTCCCTTATTGCAATTCTTTCTTTTTTTGCTAGTACCCAGCAGCCAAAGCTTACAATCAGTCTTTATGCTTTTTAGATGCCTACAATAAGCATTTAAATGCAAATATCTCAGCCGCACAAAGGAGTTGCAACTTCTGTCAGTAGCAACATAATCAACCTGCAATTGTCTCCTGACTGGGAGCGGCATCCTGTGACCAGGGCTGAGCTGTGAGCATCTGTATTCAAATGACTTCCCTATTTCAGGCAGCATGGCTCAATGTGGATATTTTCCAACAGTAAAGCACTGAAAGTCAATCACATGGTGAATTAAACCAGAAAGGAAACAATTGATCCAGAAAAGATCAGGTTAGAACAAGGCACATCGGTGGCCACAAATGATTCTTGTTGTTTTGTCCCTCTTCAAACAGAAGCACACAGGCACAGTCTGTGTTGCCATTTCAGTCATGCATTTGCAATGTAGTCGTAAATGTTTAGATCTACAATTCAAGTCCATGCATCCTGATAAATATGTCTAGTGGTGAACTTCTTGACCAAGACAGATACAGAAAATCAGGTCACAAAGCTAGTGTAACCTATGTGAAATGGCTAGCCAGTTAGCGGTGGAGCGCGCTACTAGTGTTTTAATCAGTGACGTCACTCGCTCTGTGGCCTTGAAGTAGTTGTTCCCCTTGCTCTGCAAGGGCCGCAGCTTTTGTGGCGCGATGGGTAACGATGCTTCGTGGGTGTCAGTTGTCTGTGTGTGCAGAGGGTCCCTGGTTCGAGCCTGAGTCGGGGAGAGGGGACGGATGAAAGCTATACTGTTACACAAGGCTCTGTTGAACAACAGTATTCTCTGAAATGAAAAGGTTGGAAGGGAAATAAGCAGGATTCCCACGGTGTGTCCATAGAGTACATTGGGGATGGTACATTGTGTTCTAAGATACCAGAACAATTTCTAGATGAAGAATAAACAACGGTACAACAATGAACATGTAAGACTGATATTGCCTTCCAAGTAGGTTAGTCTGTAAATCTGATGGTGATTGGTGCATATGCTCTGTGGTGGGTCCACTGGGCCCTGTACAGCCATTTGAACAATTAACATTATAACCTCTGATTTTTGTTTTTATTTACGGTTGCAGGGATCATTTGTCTTCTTTGAAACCCGCAATTAATAGTGGCGTTTTCAAATGCACTAGTCCACTTGGGAGTAGGGAAAATGATCGGTTTGAGAATATTTCTGCATTCTTAATCTTCTAAAGAGGGAAATGATTTAAAAGGAGGACACAAATCTCGTGTGACATGGCAGGGACTGCATGGGCTCTCTCTCCCCTCTCCCCTCACCCCTCACCCTGTAGCTTTACGTGGCAGCGGTGGGGTGGGGGGGTGGGGGGGGGTACAGTAGCTAAGAGATCAGGACTCTAGTTGCTCTCCTCCACTCCCCAGCTCTGCTTCCCCCTCACAGGAAAACAAATGTAGTGTTTCAGTCACTGATCACTAGCCTAATTGAGTTTTACACTCTTTTTCTGGACCAAAAAGATCCTTTGAAATGAGGAGGTCGAATTACCTCTGCAGTCAGGCAATAAATAAGTCAAACAAGGTAAGGGGCTCTTGCCAGCATATTTTAGTGCCAAATTCAATTAGTGGGAAAACAGAAGATGCATGGTTGTTCACTTAACTACTGGATGCATTTCCATTCCCATGATGCTGCCATTGTACACAGCCAATCAGATGGTCCCTGTCAGACAGATACAGCCCTCAGACAGAGGATGGCTGGAAACATATTGGCCCTCCTGGTCATACTGTAATTGAAGTCATTGAGCGATAACACAAGATCACTTGGTTCAGCCAAAGACCATGAGTGTGTGTGTTCACATTATACTCTACTATACACAAATACTTGGATATTGTAATAAACTCTGTAATCAAATATGTTGACATTGTTATTATAACATGAATAACCATGTTGTAATACAATCACTATTCCCATAACAGGGTGAAAATAATCATTCATAATAATGTCCATGTAATTGAAGCTTACTAAACCTTTCAAACTGTACTTTGTCTGTGCAAAGATATACTTTTCCCATTATGTAAGTGGTCCTATAGGGTCATTGTGCATTGATTCACAGCACAAGAAAAGGAAACGGGCATGAAGTAAGCCTGTAGCCTGGTCAGGGAGCAGAGAAGGTGGCCGGACAATGTACAGAACAAGAGAGAAAGAGAGGGAAACACAGCTCTGTACACCCAAACTGGCTACAATGTGGCCTTTGTGACATCATAATGCTTTCTGCGCGGCAGATTTTGGAAAATAATCCACATTTTCCTAGTCTGCATATCCAGCAATAACATCTTACATCACAGCTCCTACTATATATCCCATGTAGCCGGGGACATTTTACATTTGTGGAGAGTGAAGGGGGGTAAGAAAAACATAGTGAAACAGTTATTATATTCCAATCATGCCCTGGGAGCCCATTACAACATGGCACAGACCATGTTAAAGCTGAGGAGCTGGGCAGCCCAGCTCACTGCAGAGGGAGGGAGGGCTCCAGACTCAGGGCTAGGAACCTGCACTATACTGCCAGACTCCCTGTGCTGCCTGCCTGCCAGCCTGTAGAAAACAACTACAGCACACTGGGAGGGAGGGAGGGCTCCAGGCTCAGGGCTAGGAACCTGCACTATACTGCCAGACTCCCTGTGCTGCCCGCCTGCCAGCCTGTAGAAAACAACTACAGCACACTGGGAGGGAGGGAGGGCTCCAGGCTCAGGGCTAGGAACCTGCACTATACTGCCAGACTCCCTGTGCTGCCCGCCTGCCAGCCTGTAGAAAACAACTACAGCACACTGGGAGGGAGGGAGGGCTCCAGGCTCAGGGCTAGGAACCTGCACTATACTGCCAGACTCCCTGTGCTGCCTGCCTGCCAGCCTGTAGAAAACAACTACAGCACACTGGGAGGGAGGGAGGGCTCCAGGCTCAGGGCTAGGAACCTGCACTATACTGCCAGACTCCCTGTGCTGCCTGCCTGCCAGCCTGTAGAAAACAACTACAGCACACTGGGAGGGAGGGAGGGCTCCAGGCTCAGGGCTAGGAACCTGCACTATACTGCCAGACTCTCTGTGCTGCCTGCCTGCCAGCCTGTAGAAAACAACTACAGCACACTGGGAGGGAGGGAGGGCTCCAGGCTCAGGGCTAGGAACCTGCACTATACTGCCAGACTCTCTGTGCTGCCTGCCTGCCAGCCTGTAGAAAACAACTACAGCACACTGGGAGGGAGGGAGGGCTCCAGACTCAGGGCTAGGAACCTGCACTATACTGCCAGACTCTCTGTGCTGCCTGCCTGCCAGCCTGTAGAAAACAACTACAGCACACTGACAAATGCTGAGATTGATGCTGGTGGGAACCAAGTCTAAGATAGAGGCTCTCCACCAGCACATTTCTGCCCTCGGATTATTGTGGAGATTTTCGTATTTGTTTGGTGATTGTTTTTGTTTCTTTGTTTGTTAGTTAGCAGCTCTGATCGTGTCTAGACTTGACACTTCATGCAGCTTTTGTATTCTGATCATGGAGTTGTGATGATGGAATTCTGAACGTGTCATGCCTCTACACCTACATTTAAATGTGTCCGGATGACCTTTTCCCACGGTATGTTCAAATGCCAGTATGCATTCTGCAAACAGTGGAACAGGCTAAATCTGATAATAACACAACAACAACTTGATGGCAGTAGCCAACTACTGTAGATAACTAGCCAGCTAACCTCTGTAACTAGCCAGAAAGCTAGCTAGCAAAGCTAAAGGGATTGCACATATGTTAGCATAACTCTCCCACACACAAAAAAAGGGTTTTCTAAATAAGACAGCCAGAAAACACATTCCGCACAGGCTAGGAAAGTGTTTCCTCCAACATTTAATGAAAAAAGGTGCCTCTCGATCCCAAAACAAGTTTTCTGGAGACTTGTTGACAGAGTGCTGATGACTTTGCCCACTGCATGCGCTTTCGGTAGCCTGATTGCATCCAGATTGAGGAGAAATCTGCACAAAATGTGTCCCTGACCACTTCCTGAAATGGTTAGCCAGATCTGAACACAATCCGACCACAATATGACCTGTCTTTTCATTGCGACCTTTGCATTCTGATAGCAGAAGTCACATATACAGTTTAAGTCAGAAGTTTACATACACCTTAGCCAAGTACATTTAAACTCCCTTTTTCACAATTCTTGACATTTAATCCATGTAAAAATCCCCTGTCTTAGGTCAGTTAGGACCAACACTTTATTTTAAGAATGTGAAATGTCAGAATAATAGTAGAGAGAATGATTTATTTCAGGTTTTATTTCTTTCATCACATTCCCAGTGGGTCAGAGGTTTACATACACTCAATTAGTATTTGGTAACATTGCCTTTAAATTGTTTAACTTGGGTCTAATGTTTTGGGTAGCCTTCACAAGCTTCCCACAATAAGTTGGGTGAATTTTGGCCCATTCCTCCTGACAGAGCTGGTGTAACTGAGTCAGGTTTGTAGGCCTCCTTGCTCGCACACGCTTTTACAGTTCTGCCCACAAATGTTCAATAGGATTGAGGTCAGGGCTTTGTGATGGCCGCTCCAATACCTTGACTTTGTTGTCCTTAAGCCATTTTGACACATCTTTGGAAGTATGCTTGGGGTCATTGTCCATTTGAAAGACTCATTTGTGACCAAGCTTTAACTCCCTGACTGATGTCTTGAGATGTTGCTTCAATATATCCACATACTTTTCCTTCCTCATGAAGCCATCTATTTTGTGAAGGGCACCAGTCCCTCCTGCAGCAAAGCACCACCACAACATGATGCTGCCACACCCTTGCTTCACGGTTGGGGTGGTGTTCTTCGGCTTGCAAGCCTTCCCCTTTTTCCTCCAACCATAACGAAGGTCATTATGGCCAATCAGTTCTATTTTTGTTTCATCAGACTAGAGGACATTTGTCCAAAAAGTACAATCTTTGTCCCCATGTGCAGTTGCAAACCGTAGTGTGGCTTTTTTATGGCGGTTTTGGAGCAGTGGCTTCTTCCTTGCTGAGCGGCATTTCAGGTTATGTCGATATAGGCCTTGTTTTACTGTGCATATAGACACATCTATACCTGTTTCCTCCAGTATCTGGGATTGATTTGCACTTTTCGCGTCAAAGTATGTTCATCTCTAGGAGACAGAGCGCTTCTCCTTCCTGAGCAGTATGACAGCTGCGTGGTCCTGTGGTGTTTATACTTGCGTACTATTGTTTGTACAGATGAACGTGGTACCTTCAGGCGTTTGGAAATTGCTCCCAAGGATGAACCTAACCTGTGGAGGTCTACAATTTATGTTTTGAGGTCTTGGCTGATTTATTTAGATTTTCCCATGATGTCAAGCAAAGAGGCACTGAGTTTGAAGGTAGGCCTTGAAATATATCCACAGGTACATCTCCAATTGACTCAAATGATGTCAATTAGCCTATCAGAAACTTCTAAAGCCATGACATCATTTTCTGGAATTTTCCAATCTGTTAAAAGGCAGTCAACTTAGTGTATGTAAACGTCTGACCCACTGGAATTGTGATAAAGTGAAATAATCTGTCTGTAAACAATTGTTGGAAAAATTACTTGTGTCATGCACAAAGTAGATGTCCTAACTGACTTGCCAAAACTATGGCTTGTTAACAAGACATTTGTGGAGTGGTTGAAAAACAAATTTTAATGACTCCAACCTAAGTGTATGTAAACTTCTGCCTTCAACTGTAAGTTTCAAGTGTAGACACAGTCTCTGTGCTAGGTTAGGCAGCAGGCCTGCCGTGCTGGTGGGTTAGTAGAGTGTATCAGGAGCTGCTACCAGGGGCCCTGTGTGAGGAGGCTCTCCTCATGTCCCCAGTGCCTGACACAGACTGGCTCTCCTGATGATAGTAACATGAGGTTAGCATTAACGGTGCTGAAAGCACGACAGGTGGGTCACATGAAAGGTCGCTAATTTTCTTTAGCCGGCCAAACACATGGTTCCCATTACTTTCATCCTAGAAAAACTGACAATGCTCCAAACTAAATATAAGAGGCCTCTGTGACCACTACTGTTCGCCACACACTATTTGTAAAAAAAAAAAAACATCTTACATTATATATGAATAGACTTTCCAAGCGGAGCGTGCTTTGAGGAGGAAACAGAGATGTAAATAAATTTAAGTGAACGCCTGGACATGCAAAATTATGCTTTTCAGTGTGGGGAACATGATTGATGTGATGCAAGAAAAACACTTTTGGGGATATATTTTCTGTGGATGTAAAGTAAACACTGATCCACTGTTGATTCCATCTCATCATACTGTTGATTCCATCTCATCATACTGTTGATTCTATCTCATCATACTGTTGATTCCATCTCATCATACTGTTGATTCCATCTCATCATACTGTTGATTCTATCTCATCATACTGTTGATTCCATCTCATCATACTGTTGATTCTATCTCATCATACTGTTGATTCCATCTCATCATAC
>NC_034181.2:72125866-72223366 GCF_002021735.2 Oncorhynchus kisutch | reverse complement strand
TGTGTCACTCACATATCAAACCATGAAATACTATATTAAAGGCTGTCAACCTCAAAGGAAAGCTCCTAGGGCTGCATAGATACAGAGACTGGAGGCACACCCTCTTACACTCATTTAAATTATCGAGAGCTCCAACATGTGACGCAGCTACGCCATGCCTGAAACCGAGCTAGGCCAGGCCAAAGCGATGACTATTCCAGACTAAGGTTCTTCTGGTTTCTTATGATGTTGGGTAATTGTTTAAACCTGAGTGGATATGGCAGAAGGTCTTTCTCTGCCTGCCAAGAAGAGAAAAAGTGCCCTGTAGCACTTTTCTCCTCCGTTTCGTTTCTCCCTTTCTAATTCAGTCCAACACAGACTTCAAGGAAAGCCTCAGTGATTCCATGTTCATCTTGGAGAGCCAGCATTGGGGACCATCGCTGACCACAAGTTGATCATGATGATGGTTTAATTAAAAGCCTCTCTCTAGGCTGGCCCCAGCCCAAACTCCTCCACCCTGCAGATGGTGACCAATAAATGTAGCTTCACCGAGGAAGAGGAGGAACATCCCTCCCCTGCTTACCATCAGCCCCACCCCTAACCAAGGACATCAAGTGTTCCTCCACTGTGACATACAACCACAACCCAGGGTCTGGCGTGATTTGTGTGTGTGTGTCTGTGTGTTCCACCAATGCTATTCACATTCAGGCACAAAACTCTCTCGCCGTCTCTCTCTCTAAACTGGTATAGAGCGACCACTCCTGCTTCCATATGAGAAGGGCTTAATGATACTGTATGTTCCAGTGTAATAATGGTGTTTATTTGGTGGCCACAATTCAATTGACCACTACAGACTTGCTTTTACTGTGAGGAGAGATGTAAGTGATTGGTTATTTACAGGGGAAACCCTCCGGTCTCTGGGGTTGAGTAAGTTCAACACTGTCATACTTTCAGTTTGTGTGTCAGTGAAGCCCATCCAGTCCCGTGTGACTAATCCTCAGCCAGGACACCCCGTCCCCTCGTTTCCCCTCCTCGCCTTCCCTTCCCCTTGTGCAACCTTCTCGTCAGCCACCCCTCCCTCCCCATCCCTCCAGCAGTCTGGGTTTTCCTCAGAGTGAGTGATTCTGTTTTTACATTGGTAGTTTGGAGTACAAATTGCCTCTTTGAGCATGTCCTAAACAAACTGACTGCTCTGAAAGCAAATGTTTGAACTTTTTTCCCCACTTAAAATTACTTTTGTTTCGAAAGAAAGTATTTTTTCCCTGACTCACTAATGAGATGAGTTTTAATTCAATTTCGATTTGTTTTCCACTTGGGTTGAAGCAAAATGTTCATATTTTCCGACATAGTGTTTATACTGTGCTGTGGTTAATATGTGCTGGCAGAGACAGAGACAAAGACAGTGACAGAGCGAGAGACAGAGAGAGAGAGAGAGAGAACAAGAAGAATATAACAGCTCCTGCCCCTGCTATGCCAAATGACTGGTGAGGCAGTAGGACTTTGTCATGTGGAACACATTTCTAGGATATTTATTTATATACTGTATTGACACAAACTCTCCATTCTAGAGAGGCCCCAAGTAGATAAGCTGTAGCTCTGAGAGAGATGGACTCAGTAGCCTCAACCAATCACAGCTCCCAATACTGATGAGCAACACGAAAACATTTCTAGCACTCAGCTTTAAACTGTGAGTACTCACTCAAGCAGCCAAATATAGTTTTTATACAGCCTCCTGTTGAAGAGGAGGGTTGACCAGCATTGTCCTTCTCAAAACAACTCCAGTTCAATCTGCTCCAGTAGCAGGAGACTCAGTTCAGTCCACTTCCACAGTATCAGAGAGGTCTGGGGCGACACAGAGTACATTACCTTAGACGAACACGAACATCATTATCTGCTGAGTTCTCACAATGAGGAATGTTCAGACAAGCTGCTCTCAACCTCCGTCTCTCGTCTCCTCACCACTCCACACCAAGAGGGCCTCTCTTTCTCTGTCCCCTCTCTTCTCTCTCTGCCTCTCTCTCTCTTACTCCCTATCCCTCTCTTTCTCTCTGAACATAGGTATGAGTAAATTATATATGATGCAATAAGTACATTCTAATTTTCTAAGAGAAGTCGAAAGAGAGAGAGAGCTTGTGGTTGAGTCTGCTGAAGCCATTTTCTCATGACGCACATACACCAAGTCGGTGTAAATAATCATGGAAGAAGGAAACAAAAGACCTGGGTTTGTACCAGGGTAGACATTTTGGTTAACTTCATCAGAAAGTCAGCCACAAGAGCCCCCCCCCACCCCTCCTTTTGTCACTTTCATTTATTTTTGGCATTATGCATTTGTGTAGGGAATCTTGAATTTGGCTCAATACATCCCAGATTTTCCAAATAATTTTCCAGGTCGTTTTTAGTCACTTTGCCTATTCCATATGTGAGCAACTGATCAGTACTAGACCTTGCCACTAGGTCCAGTTCTAGGGTCTATGGGTCTATGTAAATGTTAGCATGTATCCATAGAAAAAGAGATACTGTAAAAGACCTGAGAGATTGTACCATCCATTCTCAGTAAGCTTTTTCCAATGTATTATCTAAGAGATGGAGAATGGAGATAATTCATGCGCTGATGTCTCAGATTTCTGGGGCCTTTTTAATATTGCGTAGAAACTATTCTAAAATACTACTTACGAACAGAATTTAGAATGTTCCATTAGGAAAATTTACTCTCACAATTTCAAAAATGTTCAACATAAATTTCTCCCATTCTATGCTTGGTAAGAGGTTCCCTTATTCCACCACTATGCACTGTGCATACGCATGGTCATGACGGTTTCTACATCTACACACACTTTCAATCAAAAGTTCCTATTGATAAATCCCACACTTTGCGTGGAAATGATCCTATGCATGGTTTACGCACAGATTTGTGCATATGCATGATTGATAAATGAGACCCTAGGACTTTATTTTGCATTTACGTAATTCTTCAGGGACATGTGGAGGGGCAAGCTGTTTAATATGGGCTGATACTCCACACAGTCTTCCCCGTGAAACTGCTGTGTGGTGAAGTCAAAGCTCGGGTGTTGCATTGTAAATAAAGGTGCCAAATCATATCTGATCAATTAGTGACCTTGTCTCATTACTCTGCACAGTAAACTTTGTGATCTATCATTTGGTGACAGTTTTGCAATGTATACAAATGTGGATGGCAGTGGAGAGCCTTAAAAACAAATAGAGCCCCAGTATTGTACAGCATCAGTGGTGCTGAGCGTCATGTGTCAACTAAACTTCTCCCAGCATGCTTTACTCCGGAGCAGAGAGAAGGGAGCAGCGCAGCACAGATTGGCCCGCTTAGTCACAATCGTGGAGCATATTTTACATCTCATATCTGATGGAGCTGGCACATATCAGGCTAGCTGTCAGCCTCCAGGAACTGGCTAATGTCTAACTGCATTTGCAGTGAACAGGGACCTGCGAAAACAGAAGAGTACCGTGCTAACCCCAGCTTCACCCCACCTTAACCCCAGCTTCACTGTGGAATACCCACAGGCAGATGCAAGAAGAAGATCACTTATTTTTCAGACCCAAAGAAGCTGAATGATCAAAGATAAAATACAACACGTGTGGTTCTCCATATAGCATGGTTACCTTACTGTATATGCTCTAATGTTAAAGGGATTTTGGCAATGAGGACCTTTATCTCCTTCCCCAGAGTCAGATGAACTTGCGGACACCCTTTTCTTTTGATGTCTCTGTCCAGTAGTAGTGCAATGACTAGAAGTCTATGGGTGTCAGCTAGCATGCTACCGCTAACGTCCTTCATACTGGACACAGAGACATAAAAATGTCAAAATCCTGAAGTATCCCTTTAAGTAGTAAAGGCTCATTTCATTTCAATTTCAGCTCATTACGAACCTATGCATAAAATATTTCAAGAGGAAAGGGAATTTCCTATTTTACATTTCCAAGTAAGACTAATCATGGGGCTTACATCATTCCCAGTAAGTTTATCCAGTTGGGTTTTCCTCATTACTAGTGTCACCAATCCTTCTTGTAAATGCTAATATCAATGGACAAAATGCATCCTGAATGTGATACATTGTAATTAGAACAGGGTGACGGGCATACAAAGTTTTCTTCCTGGTACCTCGCTCTCACACCGAGAGCTGCCCATGTTGGTTTCCAGTTTGATATTTCCATAGTGTCCTTTTGTACTAAGTCCTTGGCAGCAGCCAGCCCAAGGGAAGGCTTGATCCAAACACAATGGGGGATCACAAGGGAAGGCCTGATCCAAACACAATGGGGGATCACAAGGGAAGGCCTGATCCAAACACAATGGGGGATCACAAGGGAAGGCCTGATCCAAACACAATGGGGGATCACAAGGGAAGGCCTGATCCAAACACAATGGGGGATCACAAGGGAAGGCCTGATCCAAACACAATGGGGGATCACAAGGAAAGGGTTGTTCTGAGGCCTTTGTGTTCGAGCAGCGTAGAGGCTCACATCGCAGTAATCTCTCTTCTCTCGTTCTCTCACAAGACCCAACCTCAGATCTTCTCCAATTCAGGAAGGACAGGGACCACAATACACTGTGGAACAAACCAACAAGGAACTGTTGACCCCGGCCCCGTTTGGAGAAATATGCAACAAGGTCACTAACTAATAACAAGTCATGTAAATCATTGAACGCAAGAGTGGGATTTCATGGCCTTTCCACAATAAAGGTTATGAATAAAAACTGCCAATGAATACAGTGCATATAGAATATGAAATATCACTGTCAATGTCAACGGTTGACATGACAATAACGTAAACTAAATCATGTCTATTCTGAGGGCTAAAATAAAACAGGCAGCCACACCTAGAGGCTAGATAAAGAAAACTAAACTCTCCACAAAAGGAGCGTGGACTGGCATTCACATTTGTACAAAATGATAGGTGTATTGAGAGAAGCATGCAGGAGTCGACCGCTTGCACACTGCTCGGGAAAGATGACAACACTCGGCTGCTTCAGTGTACTGTGCTAATAACTGTGAGCCGAGCAAGGGCTCCCAAAACCACTGCATTTGAATTACAGGCAGCACTGTGGGCCTCTTTGATATGGAAATAGAGCCAGCCATCTTCACACATGGACTGTGCAAATCTTCATGTGACTCATAGAAACAATGAGCTGTACTAATTCCTCCAGCTGATTACCATCCCCTAAAGAAACAGCCCTGTGTCAAAAACACACGGCCACCAAGGCCCCTCCAATTAATTCTACATATTAATGTATGATTTTTAAAAAGAGAGAATTCAACAGAGGCTGTTGCATTTTGAAGTCTAACTTAATTATGCACAACTATGCTTTGGATTAAAATAAATTGTCCAATTATTTTGTAGTCCAAATGTGAAACATATTCAATGGGTGAGTGAATGAAACAGTTCAAATTGTACCCCTTTGGTGAGTTATGAAATTATATTGTTCATGTGAAGTGATACAATTACTCAAAATGTACATTGGTTTAGCTTTATTTATACCCATGTAAAATACTAATGCTCATTTTTAAATCAGAATGTTCAAACCCAGTTCCCTACCAAACAATTAACAGCTAATGTGATACTAGAGGTCTGGTTGATTCTATAGGGAAATCTCTCTCTATCTCTCTCTGGTACTGTACCTTGGTCTTCAACATGTAATGTGATACTAGAGTTCTGGTTGATTCTAAAGGGAAATGTCTCTCTATCTCTCTCTGGTACTGTACCTTGGTCTTCAACATGTAATGTGATACTAGAGGTCTGGTTGATTCTATAGGTAAATCTCTCTCTATCTCTCTCTGGTACTGTACCTTGGTCTTCAACATGTAATGTGATACTAGAGGTCTGGTTGATTCTATAGGGAAATCTCTCTCTATCTCTCTCTGGTACTGTACCTTGGTCTTCAACATGTAATGTGATACTAGAGATCTGGTTGATTCTATAGGGAAATCTCTCTCTATCTCTCTCTGGTACTGTACCTTGGTCTTCAACATGTAATGTGATACTAGAGGTCTGGTTGATTCTATAGGGAAATCTCTCTCTATCTCTCTCTGGTACTGTACCTTGGTCTTCAACATGTAATGGGATACTAGAGGTCTGGTTGATTCTATAGGGAAATCTCTCTCTCTCTCTCTCTGGTACTGTACCTTGGTCTTCAACATGTAATGGGATACAGGTGCTGATGGTTTTCAATTTAAAGAAAAGGATGCACTCAACCTTTTTAATTGAATGTATGTAGTTCATGTAATCTCACAGCAGAAGTCATCTGGACCAGAGGTCGACGGATTACTCGGAATGGCCAATTAAATAGGGCCGATTTCAAGTTTTCATAACAATCGGAAATCGGTACTTTTGGGTGCTGATTTTCCGATTTTTAGGCAAGTCAGTTAAGAACACATTCTTATTTCCAATGACGGCCTAGGAACGGTGGGTTAACTGCCGCGTTCAGGGGCAGAACGACAGATTTTCACCTTGTCAGCTCAGGGGATCCAATCTTGCAACCTTACAGTTAACGAGTCCAACGCAATAATGACATGCCTCTCTCTCGTTGCACTCCACAAGGAGGCTGCCTGTTACGCGAATGCAATAAGCCAAGGTAAGTTGCTAGCTAGCATTAAACTGATCTTATAAAAAACAATCAATCATAATCACTAGTTAACTAGACATGGTTGATGATATTACTAGATATTATCTAGCGTGTCCAGCGTTGCATAAAATCTGACTGAGCATACAAGCATATAAGTATCTAAGTATCTGACTGAGCGGTGGTAGGCGGAAGCAGGTGCGTGAACATTCATTCAAACAGCACTTTTGTGCGTTTTCCCAGCAGCTCTTCGTTGTGCGTCAAGCATTGCACTGTTTATGACTTCAAGCCTATCAACTCCCGAGATGAGGCTGGTGTAACCGAAGTGAAATGGCTAGCTAGTTAGCGCACGCAAATAGCGTTTCAAACGTCACTCGTTCTGAGCCTTCTAGTAGTTGTTCCCCTTGCTCTGCATGGGTAACGCTGCTTCGATGGTGGCTGTTGTTGTTGTGTTGTTGGTACGAGCCCAGGGAGGAGCGAGGAGAGGGACGGAAGCTATACTGTTACACTGGCAATAATAAAGTGCCTATAAGAACATCCAATAGTCAAAGGTTAATGAAATACAAATGGTATAGAGGGAAATAGTCCTATAATTCCTATAATAACTACAACCTAAAACTTCTTACCTGGGAATATTGAAGACTCATGTTAAAAGGAACCACCAGCTTTCATATGTTCTCATGTTCTGAACAAGGAACTGAAACATTAGCTTTCTTACATAGCACATATTGCACTTTTACTTTCTTCTCCAACACTTTGTTTTTGCATTATTTAAACCAAATTGCATCATTATTTACTTGAGGCTAAAATTGATTTTATTGATGTTATTATATTAAGTTAAAATAAGTGTTCATTCAGTATTGTTGTAATTGTCATTGTTACAAATAAAAAATATTTTAAAAACCGTCCGATTAATCGGTATCGGCTTTTTTGTTCCTCCAATAATCGGTATCGGTATCGGCATCGGCGTTGAAAAATCATAATCGGTCGACCTCTAATCTGGACCCAAGGTTACTAAGAAGAAAACAATGAAAGCCTTTATAAAGAAACAACACATTTAGCTTGGACTGCAGCTAAAACACAAACAACTGCACTGACATGTCCCGATGTGCAGTAGATTCAAAATCCTTATTCTAATCTAAAGCAAGACCGCAATTTGGGAGTGTAGTTAAACCCCAGATAAGTATACCGTAGCCTAGCTAATTTCCACTTAAAATTCGGGGAAAAATCTTAAGAATGATGATAACTATGTATGCGGATTTACGCATCTCACCAAGACCATGTGTCTAATCATTAATCTACAGTATCCATCTTCAAGACTTGAAAATCATCTGTGTCTGTACAGTTAGATTGCTAGCCTCTGGATGCCCCCATTGTCTGATACTGATGTCTCACTGGAACCATTGATTTCATCAATATTTCAAGACTCACCCATCACCCATGAGTGGTGAGAATGGTTTGTACTGAGAGGCGTACATTTTCTCTGGGAACAAAACCATTTCATTCAGAGATGGAGCCTGGACCCTCTCTAGACTGTCAACGCTGGAAATGAAAAGGTCCTTGAGATGTGTTCACCTCAAGCCAGAAAGGGCATAAAAAGATGTGAGGATTATTTGAAAGTCATTTTAGGCACGTTTCATTTACATTGCCAGTCTTCACTTCATTTATTAAAACTGCATTCACAGTTTGTATAATGAGAATTAAAATCATTGTACATTAGTAAAGAGCATATTTTTTTAATTGTGTCATACAAGAAGATCATAACGGTGCCAGATCTAAAGGTGCCACAGCCCTTCAATAACACACGTTGAGAATTTGAAGAAGACAAATCAGAGGACTACAAAAGAAAGACTCCTGTAATGAACATGTTGCCATCGGTTTTGATCATTGTTGAAATATTCTGCTGCAAATTAGCTAACACTTATAAAGACAGATGTCACAACATGCGCTGCCACATTTATTATCCCCAGAAATCCTCTCCCTTCTGCTGCCACACGCCCTACCTTTACCAGGCCTGCTGTTGTTTACCTGCTTCTCTCATCTTGTTTATCATTAGGCCTCGGCTGCCACTCCACTCCCCCTCAGACATGGAGAGAAGAGGAGAGGAGAGGGGGACTAGTACCTGAGCCAGCCTCAACTCAACTGCCTCCTGTGCTCTTTCCCTGCCAGCCTGCATCCAAGGAGCAACATCTCTCTCATTAGTCATACTGTAACTGCGGCAACTATTACTATCGCACTGACTGATTCAAAATCTCAATTGGAAAAACAAGAAGTTAAAAAGGGAGAGACTTAAGTGAAGATTGCATCTGTCATGGATGACCTGATCCAGTAGCCCCCTGACAGACAGACTATCACAAGCCAAGCACAGCAAAGTGTCTGGGGTACAACAAGAAGGAACAGACGTGCCCCGTACACACACACACACGTACACACACACACGCACGCACGCAGATTCACTCGTTTCATTTTACCTCATTAACCCATAATCATTAGGCCCAACTTAAATATCCAATATAGCTCAACTTATTAAATTCATAAAGTTACTGTAAAGTACTCTACATAATGTAGGCTATTTATAAAGGCAAGTTGATACATCAAATGTTATTGATCTTGGAAAGGTGTTATTTCTCATGCTATTAGAGCAATAGCAATATGCAAGTCATAATATCATTTTGAGGGCAAAGAATTTAGTTTGGCAAGGGAATTAGCTACGGATAAACCAAGGCCATACAATTAAACCAACAATTCAACTTACTTTACCTCATGGTTCTAGGATGCAGAACTCTGTCTTAAGCATAATCACTAATGAAACCAGCTGAAGCCTTTACTGCAAGGGCTAAAATAATCCACAGACAGAACAGTACACTTTCAATAAATGTTTCGTTATTCTTATTTTCTTATTTCAGTCTTCATTGTCAATTAAAATTTCAAACTACTAAAGCACAGAAACATCCCATTCATATCCATTGTGTCCTATAATAGTTGTCTCTGAGGCTATTATGGAGTGGCACTGATGTAGCAGTTAACAGATCAGACTCAGTAAAAGCAACCATTGATGCAAAATGCACATACCAAAAACATACAAGAAAGACATGTGTAAATGTTTTCAAATCATAATAAATATGTTCAAATGACCAAACCCATTAGTCATCAATGTCAAATACTGTGTACACGTACATAGGCCTACATACATTCAACATGCGCACACACACACACGCGCGCACGCACACACACACACACACACACACACACACACACACACACACACACACACACACACAAACACACACACACACACACACACACAGTAAATACAGTGATGAACTAACACTATGTGATAAGAGTAGTAATGTATTACACAGTAGGTAAGATACCCCTTTGAGACAACAGTCCAAGGACCAGCTCACATCATGTATTTGAAAGGGTTAAAAAAGTTAATTTAATGTTCCAGTTTTAAATTGACGCAGCACTGTAATGCCTGGTCTACACCCTGCCTCCTTAGAGAGCATATCAACATTCAATTAAACACACATGGTAGGCTACTGACCCTACACCGCTCTACACCCTGCCTCCTTAGAGAGCATATCAACATTCAATTAAAAACACATGGTAGGCTACTGACCCTACACCGCTCTACACCCTGCCTCCTTAGAGAGCATATCAACATTCAATTAAAAACACATGGTAGGCTACTGACCTACACCGCTCTACACCCTGCCTCCTTAGAGAGCATATCAACATTCAATTAAAAACACATGGTAGGCTACTGACCCTACACCGCTCTACACCCTGCCTCCTTAGAGAGCATATCAACATTCAATTAAACACACATGGTAGGCTACTGACCCTACACCGCTCTACACCCTGCCTCCTTAGAGAGCAAATCAACATTCAATTAAAAACACATGGTAGGCTACTGACCCTACACCGCTCTACACCCTGCCTCCTTAGAGAGCAAATCAACATTCAATTAAAAACACATGGTAGGCTACTGACCCTACACCGCTCTACACCCTGCCTCCTTAGAGAGCATATCAACGTTCAATTAAACACACATGGTAGGCTACTGACCCTACACCGCTCTACACCCTGCCTCCTTAGAGAGCATATCAACATTCAATTAAAAACACATGGTAGGCTACTGACCCTACACCGCTCTACACCCTGCCTCCTTAGAGAGCATATCAACATTCAATTAAACACACATGGTAGGCTACTGACCCTACACCGCTCTACACCCTGCCTCCTTAGAGAGCAAATCAACATTCAATTAAACACACATGGTAGGCTACTGACCCTACACCGCTCTACACCCTGCCTCCTTAGAGAGCAAATCAACATTCAATTAAACACACATGGTAGGCTACTGACCCTACACCGCTCTACACCCTGCCTCATTAGAGAGCAAATCAACATTCAATTAAAAACACATGGTAGGCTACTGACCCTACACCGCTCTACACCCTGCCTCCTTAGAGAGCAAATCAACATTCAATTAAAAACACATGGTAGGCTACTGACCCTACACCGCTCTACACCCTGCCTCCTTAGAGAGCATATCAACATTCAATTAAACACACATGGTAGGCTACTGACCCTACACCGCTCTACACCCTGCCTCCTTAGAGAGCATATCAACATTCAATTAAAAACACATGGTAGGCTACTGACCCTACACCGCTCTACACCCTGCCTCCTTAGAGAGCATATCAACATTCAATTAAACACACATGGTAGGCTACTGACCCTACACCGCTCTACACCCTGCCTCCTTAGAGAGCATATCAACATTCAATTAAAAACACATGGTAGGCTACTGACCCTACACCGCTCTACACCCTGCCTCCTTAGAGAGCATATCAACATTCAATTAAAAACACATGGTAGGCTACTGACCCTACACCGCTCTACACCCTGCCTCCTTAGAGAGCATATCAACATTCAATTAAACACACATGGTAGGCTACTGACCCTACACCGCTCTACACCCTGCCTCCTTAGAGAGCATATCAACATTCAATTAAAAACACATGGTAGGCTACTGACCCTACACCGCTCTACACCCTGCTTCCTTAGAGAGCATATCAACATTCAATTAAACACACATGGTAGGCTACTGACCCTACACCGCTCTACACCCTGCCTCCTTAGAGAGCATATCAACATTCAATTAAAAACACATGGTAGGCTACTGACCCTACACCGCTCTACACCCTGCCTCCTTAGAGAGCATATCAACATTCAATTAAACACACATGGTAGGCTACTGACCCTACACCGCTCTACCCAGCTTCATGAAGCTATTTGCTGTGCATGATATACAAAGAACAAAATAATTGACAAAATATATATACAACATATTCATTAAACTAACAATAGCCTGGTTTGAAATTTTAAAAAACATCCCCTTCAGCATTTTGTCTTACTGAGATCTAAAACCACATAATTTCCATAGACTCAATAACTAAAATCAAGCATTGTATATGCTTTGTGCTCACACATATTTTTCAAAATATGATCACTATTGTGGTCAAGTGTATTATAAACTCACATTGCACGTCTAGATTGCGCTGTCAATAATTACAATATTTCAGCACTGTCTAATCAAAAGCAAATAATTTAACCCTCAGGAAAACAATACATTTATAAAACGTAAACGTATGTAACAGTATTAGGCTACTAAATAGGACAACATTTGTTCTAATAATAAAACAAATATTGTTATTGTTTTGCTCATCATTCATGGTCGTTTAATGACAGAAAATGGGTTTCCAATTTTTAAATTCGTCTCGCAACATACAACTCTATTGATCTGGGATTGAATGGGGGATCTATTTAAACAAGGGAGCCACCGTGAAAGAGCGCCGAGCACAGGCTGTGAAGCATGCGGTTTCGGTATGTCAAAATGCACTTCTAAATCTCTGAACTTACTGGCACCATATGCGTCAGGGAGTCGATATCTTTATGTCCGGATCCAGTTCGGAAATGTTTTTCTCTCTCGCAAAACCACAAGTTCCTCTGAAGTCCACGTGCAGATAGTCCTGAAAAATCAAACAGTAGGAAATACATGACATGTTACAATAGGTGAGATTTCAAACCATAAATCTGAATCAAAATGCAAAATGTGCACCAAAATGGTTAATAAAGCATTTAAATCAACCTTCATCATCGTATTAAAAGTTAAACAAATCATCAAAAATCCTGGATAATATAGACCTAATCAATATAACCTTTGATTTCAATAACAGCATTGTGTACTTGACAATCAACGCGCAACACATAGAGCAAGAGGTCAATTTGAAATATTATATGTAGTCAATGCATGTGTACAAAAACGTTGGTAAGTTTCAATTATAAAAATCGATTACATCTACCATATTATTCATATTATATTGTAATGTTCCTTTCATCCGTTTATTTGCAGTGTGGGGCGACTGTATCCTACGTTTATTTGCAGTGTGGGGCGACTGTATCCTACGTTTATTTGCAGTGTGGGGCGACTGTATCCTACGTTTATTTTAGAGTATTTAGAGTGCGTAAAAAATAAACAAAGATGGGCAGAAACGGAGAGAAAAGGGACCTGGCAATCGCGGAGTCATTTTTTATTTCCCTGATAAAATAGGAGTTGAAACAGCCGTGCAGTGAACCATCAACAGAACTTCTTTGCTCCTCACTAATTTGTTACCGGCAGTGTTAAACTGTCCGTCAGAGGAAAAACTATCTCATATTGAGCAGCCAGACAGTGCCGAGTGTCACTCGTATAGCACTTGTATAGCAATCAGGACAATGTGCTGAATTGGCAGTCTAATTATAAATGTGCCATTTAGACTTCTATTGGGCTCCGGTGCCACCTTACCTTATGAGGGAACTTGCACTCTCAACTAACAACAACTGTTCAAAACAAAATACCATTACGAGACCAACTTCACCCTAACAGAGGAACGAGCCGGACGATTGTTTTCCACCCATGCAGCCTCTCTCACTTAAGATATGATTTTATTATTAGACACAGGATTATTCTGACGGTCTGGACACTATTTTGAAGTAAAATAGGAGAAAGGTGAAGCTGTCTTTAATGCAGGTTTCAGTTTCCGCCTACTGAGTGGGCACAGCAATCCTATTGCATTTATTTCAAATGTTAAGAAAATAAAGGAGCATATGAATTTTCCCCGGTAGCAATAGGTCTAGGCTACATTAGGATATAGAGTCCAGAATGGCAGTGACAGAGATATCCTCTGTATTCCTCCTCTCATACTTTAAGAACTAAGATATCCATTGTCTGCTTTCTCTGTTTCTATTCAAATTGTTATCACTGCTTGTGCAGAAGTTAGAAAAAAAGCTTTATCTGAGACTGCGAGTGTCTTATTTTGGGAAACACCTTGTAAATGATGGGCTATCTTCACACAACAGACAAGTTCACACGAACTGCGTTGCATTTGTCCTCCCACTACCTTGGTATACAATCGTGTTTTTGTCAAAATCTCAAGTACCTTCAAAAGCCATGTGTGACATGAAAATAGCAAAATATCTGATTATAGCCTAATACGCGGTAAAAGTTATTGTTAAAAATTTTAAAAAATGAGGGAAACTATATCCAATCTATAACACTTAGAAACAAATAAAATGTAATTATTTAGAATATTTAGCATACAATTAAACCTGTGCATTCAAGTATCTGCAATGTATCTATAACCAGATTCACACCTGTCCATGAAAGGGAAAGACAATAGTGCAAAAGAGACCAAAATAATTACACCAGATGACTTACGTTAGTCCCTAAAACCGTCCGAGAGCAGCGCTTTGTAGGCTTGTAGGGAAGCCTTGTCCGTGTATATCGTCTCTAAATGGGATAGCCTTTCGAGGAGTAGTTGGATTTAATTGATGGTTTATGCATTATTTTAAGATCGATTTGCCTGACCTCCAGTTAAAGTTAAGGCAGAGTGAATTCCCAACCTCCTACAACATAGGAAACAATTACGAATATAAATGTTTTACACCGAAATATAATTCAGGTCGAACGATGAATATAGATTACTTAGAGTTTGGAAGAAAGACAACTAAATAAACCATATGCTCAAGTTCGAAGAAACTTGTAAATCTCGCATCCAGAAAGATCAGGGAGAAAGGAAGGGTATGGAAGGGGACCTAGAGCAATGCGCACGTCATTGTCAATGAATAGTACCGCTCTGTGGACAAAGGTGCAATTGCCTCCCAGTCCCACAGGAGGAAGTTATTGAGCATCCGGATAGCAACACCATAACAAAACACACATAACTTGATGAGTATTTTTTAAGAGTTGAATTTCGCGACAAGACTTTGTGGGTGCGTAACCAACAATGCAATAAAAAAAAGGGTTGCGGGTAATTAATACAGTCTACTCCAAACCTACCTAGCTGTATGTTGCTTAAATCAGTAACCTAACTGCTCATCCAAGTGGAATATAGAGCTGTTGATATCAATACCTCGAGACGCACGATTGAATGTAACTTAGAAGTTACACAAGTCTCCTGTGTCGGTAAATAAAACAAGGCATCATTGTTACAGTAGCTATCCAAACCTTTCCAGAGAACGCTTGCGCTTGTCTTTTCACGTACTCTGCTTTCTTTATTGCGTTTACCACGAATCTCGCGATTGAGAAGCAATAAATAAGAATGTTATCATATTCCCCTCACAAAAAAACGAGAGAGAAAACAGTTTTAACACCCCTATTGACATCGAATGAAGCGAACTCTGTAACGTACCAACAAAAACAGGCTAAATAACGCAGTTTACATGAAAACACGATTACAACATGTTAAAACTAAGCACGTTTTTACCTTCAGATCAGTCGAGAAAAGACAGCTGCAGGTCCTAACGGTATCGTATCCCGAGTCGTGTGTTTCACGCTATATTACGTTAAAACATAACGATTACTATCTGTAGAGAAAAGGAAAGAGAACTAAAGTCTGTTGTGGTTCCCACTGGCTATATGAGGGGATCCCGTTCTTTCTATGAAGTTTAATTGTCAAAACTGCAAGGAGCTTTTGTTGTTATCTATCCTCTTTATCTCCCTCTCTCTCGGATACAAGAGAAGACGATGCAGAGCTGTCAATCTTGGCAATCAATGTGAGCGGCCATGTCGCAAGTATTCAAAGCATTTCCCGTCGTGCAACATCAGAAAGAGAGTGGCCAGGGCATTGATCTGAGGAAGGCAAAGAGGCAGGACTCCCCCTCCCAGACAAGAGATGCGAAAGAGAGAGAGAGAGAGAGAGAGAGAGTTTAGTGAGTGATTAGACAGAGGGAGATTTTGCTCTTGATTAAATTGAAAAAAATATCCGATTATTACACAGCAGCACAATTGAAAGTCGAGACAACATAATTTGCACTTGAACAAACTCCAATAAGAGTTATTGTCCTATTTATCTGTAAAGTGGACGATTTAAGGCATTATTTTTTGTCTTTTGCCTTACTCTAAATTAATGGAACAATTTTATCAACAGCACATGCCAGAAACGCACTTCAGAGTTGAAGACAGAAAACTACTCGGTTAGGGGTTAGTTATACTGTACCTATAATATAACACTGCTGGCCTTTATAACAGATCAACGGAAGCTTTGATATGAAGTGACGTGTAAAGAACTCGAGTGTCAACCATACCACTTTATGACAAACGACATTTGGCATCGGCGAAAACAGTCGTGTAGTAGGAATACATTGATACACTGTAGCCTATAGCCTATATTGTTCATTTAAGCGTTATATAGACGAAGTATAAGTTAATACAGGAAAGCAAAAGGCAATTAATAAAGTATTCCCCCCAAAAAAATTACCCATCATTTCAAATATAAAATGATAATCTCTCTCAAATAGGGAGCCCGCCTGTTTCTATTCGTCTGATCTGTATAAAATATTATCAATAGCTGCAAGGTTTATGGTGTTAGTTATAACTCAATATATCACTTTGACAAAATAAACAAATAATTTACTGCAAGTCATTGATTATTCCATGGCTTCCTATTCATAAGAAAACATCTTATGATGCATACACATAACGTTAAGAGATGGATGTGCTATTGTCTTTTCAATACACACAATAGATTATAGACTTAGACGTTTTGTTTTGGTTGACATAGCCTTCAGTTTATGCAAACAAAAAAACATGTTATTAATGATTGAAACAACCAGTGCTAGGTCAACTTGTTTCAGAAAAGTATTTAAATCGAGAAGCATAAATGTAAAAAAATATATTCGTAGCCCACCAGAACACTTACTTATTACTTTACATATAATAGGCTACATTTTCAAATGTAAATTAGGTGCCATTTTATATATCAAAATAATATTTGGGTCACTAGGCCTACCAAGCAAATGTTTTCCGCCCCCTTGAACATTCAATAGAAAATATTGCAAAGGCTTAAATAGAATGCCTGGCATTTATTATAGGCTAAATTCCATTGAAATTAGAGGAGTAAAATCACTTCTCAAGAGTTCTACAGTAGCCTGCTATGCATCCTCAAAATCGTAAAAGACAAGAAACAAATGCATAGCCTTCATCAATGGGCTGTATCGACCAAACTCTAGCGGACATAATTAACGACATATAGAACAAACATTTTTCAACAGTAGGCTATATAGCTCGATATTAGATGGACAACTGTTCTGGGGAATAATAGTTCAACACCTTTGTCAGCTGTAAATGTAGGTAGGCTACAGTGAAGAAAAGTAACGGTCCACCGCGGGGCGATATACAGGCTACAGGTAAGAGGTAAGCACAGGTTGCAGCACACTGAGAGGCACTTGAGTTACGCGCTGTCTTCGGGTACACTCAACAGAATCACTATCCCGCACCATCATCAATTAAAATGAATCCCAACAATAATATGACATAAGGAACAATGCGATAGCTTGTTGAACATGTAAAGGAAAAAGTTTGCAATACACAGCACAGGCGGACAAAACATAGTACGAGAAAACCTTTAACACTCGCCTTCAAGAATAACAGGACAATGGTTTCATTCATTCAATAGGTAAATAAGACAATGTTGTACTTACAATGACAGGGACAGAAGCAGTAGGAAATAATGTTTGTTAACTGAAGAGTCACATAGGGATAAAAAGAGGGGAGGAGAAGACGTGGGAAATAGAGAGAGAGAGAGAGAGAGAGAGAGAGAGAGAGAGAACACAGCCCCTTCACAAATCTCCTCGCATCTGCTCTGGCTCTTCTCTGTCTTTCATTTTCACATTTTCACATTCCTTTTGTTCAAGAGAAAATCATATCCATACGTCACATCTTTTTATTATTCATTTGGAGCATTACGTTCAACACAGCAAACCTAACGCACTGCAAACTTTTCCTCACAATAAGTGCGTTGTCTCATTTTCTTCTGAAATATAAATGTATAAGTCAAACCAGTTCATCTTCGCAAATGAAAAAAACTCATGCTCACCGAGCTTCCCAAAACACCTGGAGCAGAATACTCAGGTATTGTTTCATTTGATATCTTTTTTATATTGATAAGTTCTACAGGAACAAAGGAGTGTAAGTACTAGTAATGATGGAAAACACTTGTTTTATTATAAAATCGTCCAAGGAGTCTTTGCGTGGATTTTCTACTTGATCTTAAACGAGAACGAAGAAACGCATTGCTCTTCAATGACGATGCAGGCAAGAGATTCCTCAAATTTGAAAAACAAGGATATTGGTACATTTTGGATTTCCCTCTGAGGTACAAAATTCAACTGTGTTCTTTCAATTAGTTAGAATTTCAGTGTGGTTAATGTTAAAGACAATTTAAACATATCTTAGCTGTGTAACTATTCGTAAAGTCATATTGTACATAGGCCTACACTGTGTTGAAATCAAGAGGCCTATTGTATTTTTGATTATGAAAAATTGACGTGTGCGATGCATATTGCTGAGAGCAATGTGTTTAATCATTAATTCATTAACTAAAGTTCTTACTGACATTTCATGTAACATTTTGTATTTTCGTGTTTCATTTAACAGTAGAAAGGTAAGCTAGAACCATTCAAAGAGCAGTTAAGCGTACTTGTTAGACGTGACTCATACGCCACCTTTCGGTGACTTTGGGAATTTCCTCTTGTCCTTCTCGCTTATGAAACACAGTAAGTAAACTTAATTTGAAACACAGAGAGGCAAGACATGGTTTGAGGTAGACAAATTAGTTGATGCCGTTTTGAATTCAACTCCAAGCTACTAAAACAACGCAATTCAATATACTAAATAAATAATAGTTACAATTTGTCAGCCTAAAAAGCTTACAGTAACACGATGAACATTTACACCATAATCTGGTCTCATTGAATGTGGCTTAACATGTTTTTTTGGTTCACTGTGCTAATTAGTGTTCTAAATATGGCCAGATGTGGCTATGGAGATAACTATAATAATAAGATGCAACTAATTTGATAATTTACAACTCTTGAATACGTCAATTAATTTATAATTGATTAACTGTTGATTACATGGATACATAATTTTTTTCTGTGAAGGAAGTGCAGGAACTGAAGGAAGTGCAGATTATTGGCTCTTGGTCTTCCAGTGCTCATAACCAGGCAACTGCCTGCATAAAGAGAGAGATTGTGTCAGTCCAACTGGTTGGGGTAAGGCAGCAGCATACATCACATTTGCATATCCTGAGCTACTTTGATGCATCTTGAAATGGAAGTCTAGCCTATTAATATTTGAAAAAGAGAGTGCATGAAAATCAACATTTTTGTTACATTAAATTAACATGTGTTCTTCTCCTGTTCTGCATGGTTAATTAGAGAACACTATTCTGTCAGAGGATATGAGGGGGTTGCCGTGTGATTTGTTGGGTTAGCACCAGAGCCATTCAACAACGTTACATACATGGCAGCTTCATGTCGGAGTTTGCTTCATGGCCGTATCTTTTTAAATCATAAATGATTACAGGGGCTCCTGAAAAGGTGTGGAAGCCTTCTCCATATGACATCATCCAGGAAACAAATGAAGTTGAGAAAAAAGGGTTTCAATTCAGATCAGTGATAGAATAATTTAGTCTAAGAAATGTGCAAAGACAATGGATATGATACTGTCAGAGTCTAAATGGCAGGTCCCTTCGTAGTAAAGCAATAGATGAAAAGGAAACCCGGACCATAAGGTCTAAACTGTAAGCTTTTGAACAATAAACACCGCCTCACTACCTTTCAACATTTGTGAGCTCAATAAAATGACAAAGAAAATGATTGTGTGGATTGCAGAGGAGCCATAAAGAACAGAACATAACAAACTGCAACATATTATGGGCAGGAAAAAAGAAGGGATCAATTAACTGTTGGTGTTTGGAAAACCAATTCATTATGACGTTTTGTGTTGATGGCAAGACTTTAGAAACATTTTAATTGTAGATAATAGCTTCATGGGAGGGACATGTGTGCAACATATTTTATCATAATGCTCTGCACTGAACATAGGACCTTTTCAAGTTGAGGTCTTGATCCTTTGGGAGCTGTCAACAAGATAGGGTTTTATCTCAATAAAGGAATGGCTAACAGGTTGAAGTTGACAATGGTAAACATGACTGAGGACGTTCATTTTAAAGTGTGCCAAAGCATTCCTTGTAATTCTTGGTCAAAGTTAATTGCAAGTTTAAGGTTTGTAGTATTTGACATCCTGGCTACTGACTGCACTCAACTGTGTTAGTCTTCAGATAATTGTCAAATGATTGTAAAATAAATTATTCTTTAAAATACACATAAATCTAAAAAACATTGCTACAACTTGCCAGCAGACGGTTTGTAAAAAATATATTTAAAAAAATGTAGGAAACTTCAACAGTGTTAAAAAGAGTTAAATGCACTCACATGGAATGTGTAAATAGGGGTTATTTTCCAATAATGATTTATTTAGGTCAACACTTTCCTGCATAAGTTGAGTGTTCACAAGCTTTCCTTTATATACAGTGCTAACAGGCCTACTTTCCATGGTTCAAATATATTCTCAAGGTTGAAAATTAAGCAATAAGGCCCAAGGGGGTGTGGTATATTGGCCATATACCACAAACCCCCAAGGTGCCTTATTGCTATTATAAACTGGTTTCCAACACAAATAGAACAGTAAACAAGTATTTTTGCCTCATATCCGTGGTATATTGTCTGAGACTGTATACACAGCTGAAATGCTGTTTTTGGCCAATCAGAATCCAGGACCGAAACTACTCGGTTTATAATGTTCAATAATGTTTCATAGGCCTACATACAGTTAGCTCTTAAGGTAATATCATACCTTAGCTATACAGCAAAAATAAGACCAGTTGCCATACAACTCTCCTTCCGTGGCCTCCAATTGCTCTTAAATACAAGTAAAACTAAATGCATGCTCTTCAACCGATCGCTACCTGCACCTACCCGCCTGTCCAACATCACTACTCTGGACGGCTCTGACTTAGAATACGTGGACAACTACAAATACTTAGGTGTCTGGTTAGACTGTAAACTCTCCTTCCAGACCCATATCAAACATCTCCAATCCAAAGTTAAATCTAGAATTGGCTTCCTATTTCGCAACAAAGCATCCTTCACTCATGCTGCCAAACATACCCTTGTAAAACTGACCATCCTACCAATCCTCGACTTTGGCGATGTCATTTACAAAATAGCCTCCAATACCTTACTCAACAAATTGGATGCAGTCTATCACAGTGCAATCCGTTTTATCACCAAAGCCCCATATACTACCCACCATTGCGACCTGTACGCTCTCGTTGGCTGGCCCTCGCTTCATACTCGTCGCCAAACCCACTGGCTCCATGTCATCTACAAGACCCTGCTAGGTAAAGTCCCCCCTTATCTCAGCTCGCTGGTCACCATAGCATCTCCCACCTGTAGCACACGCTCCAGCAGGTATATCTCTCTAGTCACCCCCAAAACCAATTCTTTCTTTGGCCGCCTCTCCTTCCAGTTCTCTTCTGCCAATGACTGGAACGAACTACAAAAATCTCTGAAACTGGAAACACTTATCTCCCTCACTAGCTTTAAGCACCAACTGTCAGAGCAGCTCACAGATTACTGCACCTGTACATAGCCCACCTATAATTTAGCCCAAACAACTACCTCTTTCCCAACTGTATTTAATTTTAATTTATTTATTTATTTTGCTCCTTTGCACCCCATTATTTTTTTTAAATTTCTACTTTGCACATTCTTCCATTGCAAAACTACCATTCCAGTATTTTACTTGCTATATTGTATTTACTTTGCCATCATGGCCTTTTTTGCCTTTACCTCCCTTCTCACCTCATTTGCTCACATTGTATATAGACTTGTTTATACTGCATTATTGACTGTATGTTTGTTTTTACTCCATGTGTAACTCTGTGTCGTTTTATCTGTCGAACTGCTTTGCTTTATCTTGGCCAGGTCGCAATTGTAAATGAGAACTTGTTCTCAACTTGCCTACCTGGTTAAATAAAGGTAAATAATAATAATAAATAATAATACATGTATCAATGTTATTTGACTTGGCACATACTAAATAGGGTACTGCTAATTTATTTGACTCCAGATACCAAAAGAGAAAGGTCAGAAAGGTCAAATCAATTCCCATATTTCCAGAGCATCATGTATGATGACCCGTCTGTAAACTGGCATTATTGATGGAGTGCTGGTGGGTGCTCTATTGCTTTCACAAACTGACACACTCAATGAACGCTCCACAATCTGGACATGAACCAGAGGCATAAAGGCCCTCACTCCCTATGCAGGAACAGGCCTCTCTCTGGGCATGAGAGTACACATACAGGCATAAAGGCCCGACATCCACCATACTTCATTATTAATGAATGCCAAGTTATGTAATTAACTCAAACAACATTTGCATACATGCAAATCCTCCTTCTCCCAATTGGACCTGTAAAGTGGGACACTCTGTTCTCATTAGCTGACCCAAATCTCTTACTTGTAACTCCAAATTTCCTCAAAGTTTAGTCAGGATCTAATATTTCCTTTTAGGTTAACAGGGAACGACTAATGAATCATTTTTAAATAAGGGAATCTACATGCTTTGTCTAATTACATAATGATAAGGACGTCATATTTCTGTATTGGACTACTTAATTACCAATTCATTACTATCTGCACAAACTCCACTAATGCATATTGCTAGCTCAGGGGTGTGGCTTGAAGAGGGTTGAAAAATGTGTGAGATTCTTACATGTTAGCAGTGTGTCTTCCGTCAGTGATCAGCAGAGTGAAAATGTAGGTTGTTGCCCCTCACATAAAAAGGTTCACTAAAAGTCAAAGGCTTACAATACCTGAACAAACACACAAACACTCAATGACTGAACAATAAACTGCTGCAGATGAAATGGTGGAATGAGATCTCAACTATGGCATGATATGAAAAGTTGGAAAACAGAGCCCTTTACACACAAGCAGTAACCAATACCCAGGTATTCAATTATTAAAACTCTAGGAAATGTTCAGTCTTCATGATGAGGGTGTGTTCTCGTCATCATCATCTTCATAATGCTTGCTTTGTAGAGGATGAAAAGGGCCTGAAGATGGCACACATCTGCACAACACATACTTGTACCAATAACCAACACTGCCAAACATTTCAGCACGGTGCAGGTTTTTTCTTTTGTGCTTGCAGACAGAGTTGTGCCTTAATTTGAAGTGAAATGTGTTGCTAAGAGGCAGACAAAGTTTGAGCTGCTGCTGGATCAAAGAGGAAGCCCAAGGGCATCTGCTTCATTCATGTACACAAAAAGCCCAATTCATTGTAGGTATTGTAAATGCAAGCCGTTTAAGGAACATGAGAGCAATTCATTGTTTTCTTTAACACAGCATTTTTTAAACATTCATAATCAATCATTTATAGGGTAGAACAACTGTGTTTACATAAACCTGTTATCATATACACTATTTTACAGTGCCTTCAGAAGTATTCGTACCCCTTGACTTATTTCACATTTTATTTTGTTACAGCCTGAATTCAAAATGGATTAACATGAAAGAAAACCTCCCATCTACACACCATACCCCATAAAGACAATATGAAAACATATTTTTATAAATGTTTGCACATTTATTGAAAATGAAATACAGATATATCTCATTATTCATAAGTATTCACACCCCTGAGTCAATACTTTGTAGAAGCACTCTTTCCTGGTAAGTCTTTAAGGTCTTTCCACACAGATTGTGCAACATTTACCCATTATTCTTCTCAAATTCTTCAAGCTCTGTCAAATTGGTGGTTGATCATTGCTAGAAAAACATTTGCAGGTCTTGCCATAGATTTTCAAGTAGATTTCAGTCAAAACTGTAACTCAGCCACTCAGGAACATTCACTGTCTTCTTGGTAAGAAACTCCAGTGTAGATTTGGCCTTGTGTTTTAGGTTATTGTCCTGCTGGAAGGTGAATCCATCTCCCAGTGTCTGGTGGAAAGCAGACTGAATCAGGTATTCCACTAGGATTTTGCCTCTGCTTAGCTCCATTCTGAATCTTTGAAGTAACTGTGTGTATTGAAACACCATCCAAAATGTAATTCATAACTTCACCATCCTCAAAGGGATTATCAACGTCAATTTTTTCTCTCTCCTACAAATAGGTGCCCTTCTTTGTGAGGCATTGGAAGACCTCCCAGGTCTTTGTAGTTGAATCTGTGTTTGAAATTCACTGCTTGACTGAGGGACCTTACAGATAATTGTATGTGTGGTGTACAGAGGTGAGGTGGTCATTCAAAAATCATGTTAAACACTATTATGGCACACAGAGTGAGTCCATGCAACTTATTAGTTGACCTGTTAAGCACATTTTTACTCCTGCAATGATTTAGGCTTGCCATAACAAAGGGGCTGAATACTTATGGACTCAAGACATTTCAGCTTTCCATTTTTGTCTAAAAACATAATTCCACATTGACATTATGGGGTATTGTGTTTAGGCCAGTGACAACAAATCTCAATTTAATCCATTTTAAATTCAGGCTTTAACACAACAAAATGTGGAAAAAGTCTAGGGGTGTTTATACTTTCTGAAGAAAGTGTATATGTCTACCCTGAAAGAAAGGCTGTGCTGAAGTACAAGTACATTGTTTTAACCATCGAATAAGTTGTATTGCAAGAAACTGAGCGAGAATGAGACAATGTACATACCAATAAATATCAGTCTTAAAAAGTTACTGGTCTATTTGATTATTTTGATAGAATGTAGGCATGTACAGTCTGTTGGGAGAGAATATTAAATCAGTTTTAACTGTTTAATAATTGAACACCAGCCCATCCCTTATTAAAGCATGTATATTGATCTTGAGATGATAAAAGAGCATAAAATACCATTTTAGAATCAAAAGTACCTTTTGTGTTGGATCCTTTGGTTCAGCTCATGTCCAATCAGAGTCCAGTCAGAGTCCAGTCAGGATTCTTATGGTGTCTAATAGAGACACTGACTGGACTTTCACTACTAGACCATTCTCCCTGCACACGTCAGCCTTCTAGTGGTCATGGAATATTGTGAATAACACAAACATTCAAGCTTAAATACTCAGGGCCATGCCCTAAATTGAAACATGCTATACCTGGGACTGGCAAGGGTTAACATGGGGCATGTCTACCAACAAACAGTTCCACCCTGTTACAATCATGTGGGAAGAGAAACCTTCACTGTTTTTCACAGTTGTTTACTCTGGATTTCATATCAAGTTCTCAAATCATTTATAATTTCAAAATAACAAAAGGTTGTTCCCCCCCCCCCCCCAAGTGCTCAGCTACGGGTTTTTGGAGTCATCTGGGAAAGTCAGGAATTCCTTTTTCTATTCATGTACATTTGAAAACCTCTTCTAAGAGTCAGTGAGGAACATTTTGTAAAGGATTAAATGTGTGAGGCCTTGATTACGTTGAACAGAACAAGACAGAATTAGCATAATATGCTCTATTTCATTCTCTTTGAAGTCCAGAGCATAGCATAACAAATGTATATGAACCAGCAGCCAAACGTCAATAAATGGAAATGCCACAATCCTCAGTGGATGGTATTGGGTGAATTTCTGCAGGAGGAGGAAAAAAACAGCCCATTTATTGCAAAATAAGCAGAATAGCGGATGTGATGGGTCTTATACCCACCAGGGCTAGCAGGCACTCTGGGGCCCACACTCCCACTCCTCGAGATGGCATGGAGAGAGAGGAGATGTGGCAGCTCCCACTGTGGAGCTCTGGGAGGTGCATCCCCTCTCACAGGTGTTTTCAAAGAGTACCATGATGCAGACAAGGGTATGTAATTACTCTCCAATTAAAGATACAGATCTCACAAGGGAGGTGAGAGCAGTTTACTGGTCCACCAGACAAAGGAGCCTAGCCTATAAGCAAGATAGCAGAATATGCTATACGAATATGTTGAACTGTAGAAGTATGTATAGGACTGACAGACAATTGCAATTGGTTCTAGTCATGACTTATATAGCTGACCTTCCATTTACAGAACATGTGAAAAATTAACTTGCAAAAAGCTTAGAATCATAATTCCATCATCTTTGATTCGTAAGTTCAATGCCATGTTCGTCTCAAGAGGTTTCTTTTACAAAGTAAAAGATCTTTCACTTAAATATATAAATTCTATGCTTCAGATACACCACTGTTATTACTACCCACCTTCCCAGTTGAAAATGTAGACACAGAATAGAAAATACCCTTTAAGAAAGAGAAGCTTTGAACTAAAGAAACATTTCAAGGTTTTTTGTATTGAAAGTTTGCCTCATTTGGTTTGAGCCTGTAAAGTTGGATTCCCTTCTCAGATAATAGAATGAAATGTAACAGGGCAAAGCAATCAATAGGAATGTTCAAAGAGAATCCTTGGAGCTGTGATGAGACTACATTTTGTACTTTTTGGTCAGCATGAAGAGAAGGTTATCAGAACTGGCACAAGATAAAGGGTTTTGAAGATTCCATCACAGTCAACCATATTATTCAACTGTCATCCACAGAGTAGTACAATTATTAAACTGACTCAATAACATATTATTTAAATTCAATACAGTACAATAGGCTATAAGACCTAAGATTTTTGGGGGTTCACATTCTCTGAATACCTCAGTATACCGTTATCATTTTAAAACGATTATTACTGCATGAGTTTGTTGTCTGAAGACAAAACATTTGATGAGGCAAACATCATGTTAATATCTTTAATATTTACATTTGTAATAAGTATCATTGTGCAACCTGCCCAAGCCATCCAGAAAATATTATGTTCAATGTTATTCTCCTCCCAATGTTGTAAGCAAAAATAAACATCCATTTGGCAAGCCATTAAGAGACTGGCAGTGCTAGATACAAACACAAATTACATTTCAAGTGATTTGGTGTAAGAATATCATCTGAGTTTTGACAAAAATACAATCAACATGACACATGTTCAGTACCTTATGTTCATATCGACCTTCTAGTTGGTGAATACTCTCATTAACTTTAAAAAAACAAAATACAAGTTCCCTCCAAATTCAGATCACACTGCAAGACAAAACATTCTCACCTTGAAAATATCTCTTTCAGTTCTTCACTATGATACAGTATAATGCTAAAAGTGCAATAACATGTATAAACCATTTTCTATTATGGGATTAACATCTGTTAGACACTTCCAAAGTTAATATGCACAGCAGCTTTCACGGCAGACAGACATTTTCTTAAGAAAATAGTTACTTCATTTTAGCTCCTAAAAATGCATCAGCGAGTAAGTCCTGCTGCGTGCTACTGAGGGCAGGTTAAATGTTCACTAACACTCATCTACTGTATAACAGTGTAACTGTCAGCACCAAACAAAGTCTTTCTTTCTTCAAGAATCCAGGTTGTATTGTCATCATGGAACAGCACCTCAGTGTCCAGAAAGCGCATTGGCTGAGGGAAAATCAACAAAACACATCAAGTTAGTTTAGGAAGACTGAGAAATTCTAGAAAACCAAGCAGAATGGAAGAATGGGAGGAAATGAAGAATACATTCTTAGCTGGGATTCAATCAAACAGTATTAACAGGATTTTAGGCTAGTAAAATAGAAGTATATATATATATTTTTTAAATAAATCAAATACCATGGTCTTATTGAATACCAAAGTACAGTACTGTACATGGGTAAAGGTTATTAACCTAAACGCATCCCAGCCACAATGAAGATGATGCAGCAGAACTCACCACAACATAAAGTGCATCATACAACACACCAGATCTTTAAAATTGAATATTAGTCTCATAGGAAACCATGAGGAAACCACCTTTTTTGAAAGCAAGAAAGACAAAACCCAAAATACCCAACCATACACCACATATGGAATGAATGAATCATTGTATCTTACATGGTGAACTGGTAAACATTCTCTGCGCTCTGTCTTTCTGTACAACATGTCACATAGAAGAATTTTGAGTCATTTATTGCCCTCAAACTCAACTTACAACAAACTTGAAGCAACTGAATGAATTGCTACAGTGTACTGTTAAACCAAGCGGTGAAAACAACAGTCATACAACAACATCATACTGTGTGTGAGACTGATTCAGTGAACACCGTTTGTTTCTTTTAGAACACATACAGGAGCTGTATCTTTAGGTATCCTTTGGAAACAAACATAGCTGTCGTTTACTCTATAACTATTTAATTTCCAAATATACATGTATGTAGGTGCAGATTTTAGGCTTGGCTGTGCATACTGAACCATCTCCAAACACATTGTCTGCATCCCAAATAGCATCCTATTCATTACATACAGTGGGGCAAAAAAGTATTTAGTCAGCTACCGATTGTGCAAGTTCTCCCACTTAAAAAGATGAGAGAGGCCTGTAATTTTCATCATAGGTACACTCAGTCTCACACACAAAAAAAAAAAAATATATATATATATATATACATACACACACTTCTATTTTACTACTATGACAGACAAAATTAGAAGAAAAAAATCTCCAGAAAATCACATTGTAGGATTTTTTATGAATTTATTTGCAAATTACGGTGGAAAATAAGTATTTGGTCACCTACAAACAAGCAAGATTTCTGGCTCTCACAGACCTGTAACTTCTTCTTTAAAAGGATCTTCTGTCCTCCACTCGTTACCTGTATTAATGGCACCTGTTTGAACTTGTTATCAGTATAAAAGACAACTGTCCACAACCTCAAACAGTCACACTCCAAACTCCACTATGGCCAAGACCAAAGAGCTGTCAAAGGACACCAGAAACACAATTGTAGACCTGCACCAGGCTGGGAAGACTGAATCTGCAATAGGTAAGCAGCTTGGTTTGAAGAAATCAACTGTGGGAGCAATTATTAGGAAATGGAAGACATACAAGACCACTGATAATCTCCCTCGATCTGGGGTTCCACGCAAGCTCTCACCCCGTGGGGTCAAAATGATCACAAGAACGGTGAGCAATAATCCCAGAACCACACGGGGGGACCTAGTGAATGACCTGCAGAGAGCTGGGACCAAAGTAACAAAGCCTACCATCAGTAACACACTACGCCGCCAGGGACTCAAATCCTGCAGTGCCAGACGTGTCCCCCTGCTTAAGCCAGTACATGTCCAGGCCCGTCTGAAGTTTGCTAGAGAGCATTTGGATGATCCAGAAGAAGATTGGGAGAATGTCATATGGTCAGATGAAACCAAAATATAACTTTTTTGGTAAAAACTCAACACATCGTGTTTGGAGGACAAAGAATGCTGAGTTGCATCCAAAGAACACCATATCTACTGTGAAGCATGTGGGTGGAAACATCATGCTTTGGGGCTGTTTTTCTGCAATGGGACCAGGACGACTGATCCGTGTAAAGGAAAGAATGAATGGGGCCATGTATCGTGAGATTTTGAGTGAAAACATCCTCCCATCAGCAAGGGCATTGAAGATGAAACGTGGCTGGGTCTTTCAGCATGACAATGATCCCAAACACACTGCCCGGGCAATGAAGGAGTGGCTTCGTAAGAAGCATTTCAAGGTCCTGGAGTGGCCTAGCCAGTCTCCAGATCTCAACCCCATAGAAAATCTTTGGAGGGAGTTGAAAGTTCGTGTTGCCCAGCAACAGCCTCAAAACATCACTGCTCTAGAGGAGATCTGCATGGAGGAATGGGCCAAAATATCAGCAACAGTGTGTGAAAACCTTGTGAAGACTTACAGAAAACATTTGACCTCTGTCATTGCCAACAAAGGGTATATAACAAAGTATTGAGATAAACTTTTGTTATTGACCAAATACTAATTTTCCACCATAATTTGCAAATAAATTCATTAAAAATCCTACAATGTAATTTTCTGGATCTTTTTTTCTAATTTTGTCTGTCATAGTTGAAGTGTACCTATGATGAAAATTACAGGCCTCTCATCTTTTTAAGTGGGAGAACATGCACAATTGGTGGCTGACTAAATATTTTTTGCCCCACTGGGTCATGGTCAAAAGTAGTGCACTAAATAGGGAATAAGGTGTTATTTGGGCATTTCCAAATGTCCACACATCATAACCTCTGACCCCGACCCTTTCAGCTGAGCAGCACACATGGATGAGGAAGGAAACAGGACAGGGTTGGTGACAGACACCAAAAAGGTGGAAGACACCAAATATACACAAAGACATGCACACAGTTCCACACATATTGCAGAGTGCCATGGATAAGGAAGGGGATCGGGTTAGTCGTCAAGGATAGCCAACAGATGGTGCATGATTGAGCCAGTACAGAGTAGAGAGCAGAGTAGAGTACAGTACAGAGCAGAGTAGAGCCTGAGAGTGCCACATGCCAAAGTTAACTGGACACACACACAGTATCATGATCAGTCCCAATGTGTTTGCACATTAAAAATAGTGTCACTTTTATTTTTCTCCCTGTTCTACATGTATTGGTGAATACTGTTAGCAGTCTACAGATGGTGGGATAATTGGTGTTGTGGAATGCAGCTGTGAACACTTGTTCCACTGTCAAGGTGCTGAAGCAAAAGGTGTCTCATTTCTTTGTTAATTGCACACAATGCTCACGTAGCTAGTGACATTTGATGCCCCCTTACCCTGCCCAACACACATTTTAGATACAGTTACAATAACAATTTATAGACAATTAGCACATTGAGATTAGCTGGCTGCCTGCAGATGTGTAGGTATGCTGACGGTAATGAGAGCGGTGATCTACTACCTTCCCAATCACAACAGTGCGGTGATCATGCAGACAGAGAGGTGTGAAGCAGCACCCATGTTAGGGAGAATTAGTGAAGCCTCAATCCCATTAGCATGCTGTTAGTCCTTACTTTGTTTGCTCTGATTAGACAAACGAGAAGTGAAATCCGTTGCTTAGAGGAGGAGGAGGGGGAGGTGCCTGAGAGACAGGAGGAAGAGGAGGAGGAGGAGGAGGAGGCACGGTGGGGATGTTAGGGTGCAGTGGTGCTACTGAGAAGTAGATACAGAAGAAGAAGAAGAGGAAGACAGAGAGGAAGAGGAGAACAGGATATTAGTCACATTAGGAGCAGCACTGGCAAATCCAAAGGCAGTATTGTGTTCGAGACCGCCTAAAGAGAGACCGATTCAAGACCAAGACTTGGGAGGGGGGCGACCAGAAAAATGTGACTCGAATTCAAGAACATGGTTGTAATTGTGTCAAATCGCAACCATAATTGTCCAGTATTTCTGTGTTGATATTTCAGAAGAACATATGGATGGTGTAGACATTCAGAATGGTGACAATATGCTGCTGAGGAAAACAGAGAGACACTCCACTAAGGATCCCATACCCAAACAGGTCTATAATAGATACAAAGACAAAATATACAGTATTACATCTTTGCCAACAACACTACAACACAGGGACAAGACTGAGACACCCCACATGTGTGTTGGCGCCCCACCTTGGGTTGTGCCGTGGCAGAGATCTTTGTGGGCTATACTCGGCCTTGTCTCAGGATGGTAAGTTGGTGGTTGAAGATATCCCTCTAGTGTTGTGGGGGCTGTGCTTTGGCAAAGTGGGTGGGGTTATATCCTTCCTGTTGGGCCCTGTCCGGGGGTGTCATCGGATGGGGCCACAGTGTCTCCTGACCCCTCCTGTCTCAGCCTCCAGTATTTATGCTGCAGTAGTTTATGTCTCGGGGAGCTAGGGTCAGTTTGTTATATCTGGAGTACTTTTCCTGTCCTATCCGGTGTCCTGTGTGAATTTAAGTATGCTCTCTCTCTCTCTCTCTCTCTCTCTCTCTCTCTCTCTCTCTCTCTCTCTCTCTCTCTCTCTCTCTCTCTCTCTCTCTCTCTCTCTCTCTCTCTCTCTCTCTCTCTCTCTCTCTCTCTCTCTCTCTCTCTCTCTCTCTCTCTCTCTCTCTCTCTCTCTCTCTCTCTCTCTCTCTCTCTCTCTCTCTCTCTCTCTCTCTCTCTCTCTCTCTCTCTCTCTCTCTCTCTCTCTCTCTCTCTCTCTCTCTCTCTCTCTCTCTCTCTCTCTCTCTCTCTCTCTCTCTCTCCTCTCTCTCTCTCTCTCTCTCTCTCTCTCTCTCTCTCTCTCTTCTCTCTCTCTCTCTCTCTCTCTCTCTCTCTCTCTCTCTCTCTCTCTCTCTCTCTCTCTCTCTCTCTCTCTCTCTCTCTCTCTCTCTCTCTCTCTCTCTCTCTCTCTCTCTCTCTCTCTCTCTCTCTCTCTCTCTCTCTCTCTCTCTCTCTCTCTCTCTCTCTCTCTCTCTCTCTCTCTCTCTCTCTCTCTCTCTCTCTCTCTCTGAGGACCTGAGCCCTAGGACCATGCCTCAGGACTACCTGACATGATGACTCCTTGCTGTCCCCAGCCCACCTGGCCGTGCTGCTGCTCCAGTTTCAACTGTTCTGCCTGTGATTATTATTATTTGACCATGCTGGTCATTTATGAACATCTTGGCCATGTTCTGTTATAATCTCCACCCGGCACAGCCAGAAGAGGGCTGGCCACCCCACATAGTCTGGTTCCTCACAAGGTTTCTTCCTAGGTTTTGGCCTTTCTAGGGAGTCTTTCCTAGCCACCGTGCTTCTACACCTGCATTGCTTGCTGTTTGGGGTTTTAGGCTGGGTTTCTGTACAGCACTTTGAGATATCATTTTGATTGATGTGGTCTCCAGACTGGTCTCAAATACTACAACACAGGGACAGGGACTGGCTGGGGCCACTCCCACCATGCCCAATAACACACAAGACACTAATCCAACTTGAACACTAAACATACCTTATAGTAAAACACCTCACCATATAAGATGACACTTCAATCAATGATCATGTAGCTGCATGTCAATAAAATGCCCATGTTTATTTCTGAATTATACATAATCCTATTGAAAGAAGTTTCTTTCAATGGGATTATGTAGAAGTTTCTTTCAATTCAGGGATTTGAAAAGTGCACCCACACACCTTCCTTTTATACCAAAGAGTTGAGAAAAAAACAACATTGATTTGGTCTGACAAGATGCCTCGTGTGAAGTATTCTGACATTTCTCTATGCTGGAAAGATTGTTAGAATTGTTGACTCTGCTCTTCTGTGCATATTAAGCTCCATCATATCCTGACGCTTGAGTGTAAGTCTGTGTGACAGAGAGAGAGAAGAGAAAGAGAGAGAAGAGTGAGAGAAAGAAAGAGAATGAGGAGAGAGAGAGACGCAACTCATCTAAAGGGCTGCTACTGATGATGCTACTGGAAGAGTGAACCTGCTTGCTGCAAGGTAAAGATGAAAAGTGATCTGGGTGTCTTTTATGAGGGTTCAGAACCGTGTTCAAAGAGCCAGCTACGGGAGGATGCAGTTGAGAGCCTGAGCACAGTCTTACTGGGTCATTGATCAGCCTCACAAAATATCCTCATCAAGAGAATCCTCCCCGTCTGAAAGATTAGACACGGATCGCAATTATCTCTGTCTTTACTCATAAGGCCCACACTTATAAGAAATAATATTGAGTTATTAGGAGATGAACAGCCTGATAGCGCGGCTTTGCACCTTTTCCCTCCCCTCCTCCATCATCCACAGAGCACTCTTGAAAGCGAGCTACCCTCTGTTTATCCCGTCTTCAGCTATCCAGAGGATGTCAATGTGATGCAAGGTAGATTTTACTGATATTGTCAGACACATACTTGAAAGATAATCATTTCTGAAAGTGTTTGGCCCTGACATGACGAACATCCACACAAGAGCGTCAGTCTCTTAGAATCTGTGCATGAACCAAAAAGGGGAGGACTAGGTACTCAATCATAAGTATAGTTATTGGAAATGACACATGATTGGCAGAAGTTCTACCACCAAGTTCAGTTCCGTTCATGTTTGAAGAGTGAAGACTAAAACGTATTGTGGAAGTTTGTAGTGAGAAGATGACCAGTTATTCAGAACATTCATGTATGTCTATCAACACCTTCTACAAAATATAATTTGACGTTTGGAAATGTTGGAAACCTTTTATGTATACAGATTCACTGAGTCACTGAGAGCATCAAACAGTCCTTTTCTTTTATCCCATATAGTCATGACTTTCTCCCAGCCTCTGATACATTAGTGTTGGTATTACTGCAGACTAGATGCAGAGTGTGTGTTGGTATTACTGCAGACTAGATGCAGAGTGTGTGTTGGTATTACTGCAGACTAGATGCAGAGTGTGTGTTGGTATTACTACAGACTAGATGCAGAGTGTGTGTTGGTATTACTGCAGACTAGATGCAGAGTGTGTGTTGGTATTACTGCAGACTAGATGCAGAGTGTGTGTTGGTATTACTGCAGACTAGATGCAGAGTGTGTGTTGGTATTACTGCAGACTAGATGCAGAGTGTGTGTTGGTATTACTGCAGACTAGATGCAGAGTGTGTGTTGGTATTACTGCAGACTAGATGCAGAGTGTGTGTTGGTATTACTGCAGACTAGATGCAGAGTGTGTGTTGGTATTACTGCAGACTAGATGCAGAGTGTGTATTGGTATTACTACAGACTAGATGCAGAGTGTGTGTAGGTATTACTGCAGACTAGATGCAGAGTGTGTGTTGGTATTACTGCAGACTAGAAGCAGAGTGTGTGTTGGTATTACTGCAGACTAGATGCAGAGTGTGTGTTGGTATTACTACAGACTAGATGCAGAGTGTGTGTTGGTATTACTACAGACTAGATGCAGAGTGTGTGTAGGTATTACTGCAGACTAGATGCAGAGTGTGTGTAGGTATTACTACAGACTAGATGCAGAGTGTGTGTAGGTATTACTGCAGACTAGATGCAGAGTGTGTATTGGTATTACTACAGACTAGATGCAGAGTGTGTGTAGGTATTACTGCAGACTAGATGCAGAGTGTGTGTTGGTATTACTGCAGACTAGAAGCAGAGTGTGTGTTGGTATTACTGCAGACTAGATGCAGAGTGTGTGTTGGTATTACTACAGACTAGATGCAGAGTGTGTGTTGGTATTACTACAGACTAGATGCAGAGTGTGTGTAGGTATTACTGCAGACTAGATGCAGAGTGTGTGTAGGTATTACTGCAGACTAGATGCAGAGTGTGTGTCGGTATTACTGCAGACTAGATGCAGAGTGTGTGTTGGTATTACTGCAGACTAGATGCAGAGTGTGTGTTGGTATTACTGCAGACTAGATGCAGAGTGTGTATTGGTATTACTACAGACTAGATGCAGAGTGTGTGTAGGTATTACTGCAGACTAGATGCAGAGTGTGTGTTGGTATTACTGCAGACTAGATGCAGAGTGTGTGTTGGTATTACTGCAGACTAGATGCAGAGTGTGTGTTGGTATTACTACAGACTAGATGCAGAGTGTGTGTTGGTATTACTACAGACTAGATGCAGAGTGTGTGTAGGTATTACTGCAGACTAGATGCAGAGTGTGTGTAGGTATTACTGCAGACTAGATGCAGAGTGTGTGTTGGTATTACTACAGACTAGATGCAGAGTGTGTGTAGGTATTACTGCAGACTAGATGCAGAGTGTGTGTTGGTATTACTACAGACCTGGTGCAGAGTGTGTGTTGGTATTACTACAGACTAGGTGCAGAGTGTGTGTTGGTATTACTGCAGACCTGGTGCAGAGTGTGTGTTGGTATTACTGCAGACTAGATGCAGAGTGTGTGTTGGTATTACTGCAGACCTGGTGCAGAGTGTGTGTTGGTATTACTGCAGACTAGGTGCAGAGTGTGTGTTGGTATTACTTCAGACTAGATGCAGAGTGTGTGTTGGTATTACTACAGACCTGGTGCAGAGTGTGTGTTGGTATTACTACAGACTAGATGCAGAGTGTGTGTTGGTATTACTACAGACTAGATGCAGAGTGTGTGTTGGTATTACTACAGACTAGATGCAGAGTATGTGTTGGTATTACTACAGACTAGATGCAGAGTGTGTGTTGGTATTACTACAGACTAGATGCAGAGTGTGTGTTGGTATTACTACAGACTAGATGCAGAGTGTGTGTTGGTATTACTACAGACTTGGTGCAGAGTGTGTGTTGGTATTACTACAGACTAGATGCAGAGTGTGTGTTGGTATTACTACAGACTAGATGCAGAGTATGTGTTGGTATTACTGCAGACTAGATGCAGAGTGTGTGTTGGTATTACTGCAGACTAGATGCAGAGTGTGTGTTGGTATTACTTCAGACCTGGTGCAGAGTGTGTGTTGGTATTACTACAGACCTGGTGCAGAGTGTGTGTTGGTATTACTACAGACTAGATGCAGAGTGTGTGTTGGTATTACTGCAGACCTGGTGCAGAGTGTGTGTTGGTATTACTACAGACTAGATGCAGAGTGTGTGTTGGTATTACTACAGACCTGGTGCAGAGTGTGTGTTGGTATTACTGCAGAGAGTGTGTCCAGTTGTGTGTGTTGGTATTACTGCAGACCTGGTGCAGAGTGTGTGTTGGTATTACTACAGACCTGGTGCAGTGTGTGTTGGTATTACTACAGACTAGATGCAGAGTGTGTGTTGGTATTACTACAGACTAGATGCAGAGTGTGTGTTGGTATTACTGCAGACTAGATGCAGGGTGTGTGTTGGTATTACTGCAGACTAGATGCAGAGTGTGTGTTGGTATTACTACAGACCTGGTGCAGAGTGTGTGTTGGTATTACTACAGACCTGGTGCAGAGTGTGTGTTGGTATTACTACAGACTAGATGCAGAGTGTGTGTTGGTATTACTGCAGACCTGGTGCAGAGTGTGTGTTGGTATTACTACAGACTAGATGCAGAGTGTGTGTTGGTATTACTGCAGACTAGATGCAGAGTGTGTGTTGGTATTACTGCAGACTAGATGCAGAGTGTGTGTTGGTATTACTACAGACCTGGTGCAGAGTGTGTGTTGGTATTACTACAGACCTGGTGCAGAGTGTGTGTTGGTATTACTACAGACTAGATGCAGAGTGTGTCTTGGTATTACTACAGACTAGATGCAGAGTGTGTCTTGGTATTACTACAGACCTGGTGCAGAGTGTGTGTTGGTATTACTACAGACCTGGTGCAGAGTGTGTGTTGGTATTACTACAGACCTGGTGCAGAGTGTGTGTTGGTATTACTGCAGACCTGGTGCAGAGTGTGTGTTGGTATTACTGCAGAGAGTGTGTCCAGTTGTGTGTGTTGGTATTACTGCAGAGTGTGTCCAGTTGTGTGTGTTGGTATTACTGCAGACAGTGTGTCCAGTTGTGTGTGTTGGTATTACCTGCGACCTGCTTGCTCTTGAGGGAGGCCTCTGAGGCCAGGGCGTAAGACATGGTGATGATCCTCTCCTGCTTCAGTAGTGCTGAGTCCAGACCCACCACCTCTGGCTGGTCCACCGCCACAGAGGGCCCCGCCAGGATCTGAACACTAATCACACGGACACACACACACCATTACACAATGAATTGAATGGCCTGTCAAACTGATCTTCCATATTGGCCCGGTGAGTAGTGGTGGTGCTGTAATATACCTGGACTTGGCCAGAATGTTCTTGATGCGCTCCATGTTGCGATGGCGAGCCTCCACCTCCTGAGGGCTGAGAGGTTCCTCAGGTTCTGTGTCTATGTAGCGCTCAGGGATTAACACCTTCTGAGGTTTGGCCAGCTACACACAGAGAAACACACACAGTAGAGGTTTCCTCCTAACAGCTATTCAACTCTAGTACCATTACTGTAGGGATTAGGGAATATAATCATTGAAGCTGAAAACAAGTCTATTCAATTGTTTAAACAACATTGTGAAAGTACTAAGTCCTTAATGAAATGTTAAAGTGACCAGCTCTGACTTGGTGAGGTTTGATGGTGGAGGTGGTGAGGGTCAGGCTGTACCTCTCGGCTGAGGTCCAGGTCATAGTCCAGCGTCTCCAGATCCACCTCCTGGGTAAGTGTGGACGTGGCTGTAGAGCGGAGGGTCAGCCACTCATCTGACTGGGACCGAGGTCTATCACTGTGCTCTGCTGGACACTCCTCACCCTGGACCACGCCCCGCGCCTCCTCCCCCTGCACCGCCCGCTCCAGCAACTGCAGGTCAAACTCCTGCTCTCGCCTCCACTGGAGGAGATGGGGTAGACAGACATGACAGTTACACACAAACACTACTGCTTCACAGACACAACAGTTACACACCAACGCAACCATACTGCTGCTTCACAGACACAACAGTTACACACAAACACTACTGCTTCACAGACACAACAGCTACACACCAACACAACCATATTGCTGCTTCACATACACAACAGTTACACACCAACGCAACCATACGGCTGCTTCACAGACAACAGTTACACACCAACACAACCATACTGCTGCTTCACAGACAACAGTTACACACCAACGCAACCATATTGCTGCTTCACAGACAACAGTTACACACCAACACAACTATACTGCGGCTTCACAGACACAACAGTTACACACCAACGCAACCATATTGCTGCTTCACAGACAAGAGTTACACACCAACACAACTATACTCCGGCTTCACAGACACAACAGTTACACACCAACACAACCATACTGCTGCTTCACAGACACAACAGTTACACACCAACACAACCATACTTCTGCTTCACAGACAACAGTTACACACCAACACAACTATACTCCGGCTTCACAGACACAACAGTTACACACCAACACAACTATACTCCGGCTTCACAGACACAACCGTTATACACCAACACAACCATATTGCTGCTTCACATACACAACAGTTACACACCAACACAACCATACTTCTGCTTCACAGACAACAGTTACACACCAACACAACTATACTGCGGCTTCACAGACACAACAGTGATACACCAAAACAACCACATTATTAGTCCCCTTTCCAACTGTTGACTCAGGATTTGTTGCTACAATTTCATGGCAACATCCAGTGTGAGACTCTACAGACATTGATGTGTTTTCCTCTGTAGCTATACTGTATATTGTGCATTTTCCCTTTTCCCTTTTCCATTCAAACATACATACAATGGCATACAATATGACAAATGCAACACTATTCTCCACAGGCAAAACCACCAGCGTGTACAGGACTGTTGATAGGGGTGCAGTACGAGTGCTAAGCTCTCAGACCACAGCATGCATCACTCTACTTGTGCAGTCAGTGATTAGGGAGAAGATGAGGAGGAGAGAGGGATCCATCTAGCTACATCCATTTACATGTACATATTGGTCCCAGGCATCATTGTGCTTACTAGACGAAAATAAAAATGCCCTGTGCAGTAAATACCACAAATACATATTTAATAGAGATGCAATGAAGAAAAAACACATGGCAAACATGCATTATTATGAAAATGTGTGTTTATTTCTTATTTGCAAACCTCTACATTAAATAAGTGGAGAAGAGGGAGGGAGTTTAGTGATCCTCCATTTGCAGATTAACAGAGAAATAATATGCTGAGTTGAGATCTGATACGACTGTAAATGATTGGCACAATGGATACATGTCCTTTACATTAGGCCTTGCTGTATGTCGAGTCCGTTATCAAGGAGAGATACGTGGTGGTAAGATCCACAAGTCACCACAATCAGAACTGCATTCACACTGCTAATGTCCCGCCGTAGAAGCTTTTACTCATATACAAAGACTAAACGACTAAAACACACAGTATCAGACGGATGTTGCATCGTATCAAACTCCAGGCAATTTAAATGGAAATGCTAATGAGTCAATAGATTAGAATTAGAAAATTCTTAATCCAGCAGTCTATATCCACACTTGTAATGATTAGAGAGCTATTTAAAATGGCACTGAAAGTAAATGTCGTTTTTTTTAATCTGCAGGATTATGTATGTTTTGTCTGAGCAGCACAATGAGACCTGGTTAGAGAATGACAGACCGTTCTAGAAGAAGGGTATGCGGTTAGTATCTTAGCAGTGGGCTGCACAAGTGGACTGATAGGAACACAGACTGAAACACTGTCATGGAGCCTGAGAGTAGGTCAAACTGCAGTTTAGTCAGGGTGGGACAGATTGAGAGAGTTATTAGCTGCTGTGTGTATCTCCAGTATTGAGGTAACATTAGAGAATAGCTGAGATAACACTTGTTTGGCCAGGGGTGGGTGTAGGGAGGAGAGAGGTAATGGCTATGGGCCGTTAATGCAGCAGTAGGGATATGATTCAGTGTAGCACAATCAATCACCTACAATCAACCCCCACAAAGCTGATTTACTGGAACGGCATTAATGCATCAGTGTTAGTACTAATAATTCACATAAAAGATTCTCACAAGCTAACCAACAAAAAGCACTTTGACACAGTTAAAGATGGCCGACATATAAGAATGCTGTTTCCATCTCCCAGGGCCTTTAATAGAGTTGAGGAAGTGAGGTTATCATAGCAGAGTCTACTTCATTACAGACAGACTGTAGTCTAATGAAAGGATTGAGAGATATTCTCATAATGCAATCATTTTCTTGCGATGGAGTCAAGGACATTTGAAATCAGGGGCCCCGTCTATTCTGTCCTTTCTGTTATTGCATATTCATAGTCCTTCACTTCCTAGGTGAGAACACCAGGAGTTCCACCTGCATGTCACACCACAACATCTCTCACACAATCACAGCAGTCAATTCTCACACCCACTTACCTGCTGCACCAGCTAGTTCAGGCCAACTCACACACTCAAACTCACATCAACGGCACTATGAAAACCTTACGCAACTGAAATGTATTAGTGGTCGCATGCATTGTTACTTCTGCATGCATTGTAGCTGTAGCTCTAATGGTCATGCTATAGGCGTGTGAGGCGTAGCTCTAACGTACTGAGCCCAGGTCTGCGGAAAGGGGGCGTTGCTGTGATGATGAGGAGGAGGCTCGTGATGAAGAGGCCTGGCATTCTCCTTGACTCAGGGTCCTCTTGCGCTGGCGGACCAGAGCTTTCTGGTGCCTCTTCATCCTCTGCAGCTGCTCCTCAGCACTCATCCTCCCCCTGCTCTGCTGCTGCAGCACATCCCCAGAGTACAGACGCTCCAAGGCACTCTTCGGTCTCTCCTGAGAGGAGGGGAGGGAGGGCATAAATTAACACAGCTCACGACACCAGTAAGAGAGAGCGGGAGGGAGGGAGCAGGGGAGAGGATTGCAAAGGAAGAGAAGGAGACAGAGAGGGAGAGGGAGAGGGAGAGCGGATTAAACGAAAGACGAGGAATGGGTTAGAGGAGGCTGAAGAGAGAGAGTTTAGGTGCCACCATAATTTTACATTAGATCAAGATGCAAAAAAGTCTGGGAGTTTTTAACAACGAGAGCTTTAGAATGTTGAAGAAATCCCATTAAAGTGGATGATTTTTTTTGGGGGGGGGGGGGGACAAAAAGCTTAATAGTTTAAAAGTATACATTTGATCAAAAGCTGTATACAAGAACACTATTCCAGACCGGTAAGCATGTTTTAAATTTTGAATGGGGTTTCTAGCTAAATCTCGGCCTGCACTCCCTGACACTAAGTTCTCGGTCCATGATGCAACATTAAAGAAATTCTCCTGTACTTGTGTACACTTTTTAGCCAGTAAATCTGAAAGCTGCGCTCACAAGTCAAAAGTGGTCCCCGAAAATGGAGTACTACGTCACATACACTATATATACAAAAGTATGTGGACAGTATGTGGTGTAAAGCTCGCCGCCATTGGACTCTGGAGCAGTGTAAAAACGTGTTTTCTGAAGTGATGAGTCACGCTTCACCATTTGGCAGTCCGACGGACGAATCTGGGTTGCCAGGAGAACGCTACCTGCCCGAATGCATAGTGCCAACTGTAAAGTTTGGTGGAGGATAAATAATGGTCTGGGGCTGTTTTTCATGGTTCTGGTTAGGCCCCTTAGTTCCAGTTTAGGGAAATCTTAACGCGACAGCATACAATGACATTCTAGACGATTCTGTGCTTCCAACTTTGAGGAAACCGTTTGGGGAAGGCCCTTTCCTGTTTCAGCATGACAATGCCCCCGTGCACAAAACGAGGTCATACAGAAATGGTTTGTTGAGATCGGTGTGGAAGAATTTGACTGCCCTGCACAGAGCCCTGATCTCAACCCCATCGAACACCGCCCAACATCAGTGGCCGACCTCACTAATGCTCTTGTGGCTAAATGGAAGCAAGTCCACGCAGCAATGTTCCAACATCTAGTGGAAAGTCTTCCCAGAAGTTTTGTGGCTGTTACAGCAGCAAAGACGGGACGAACTCCATATTAATGCCCATGATTTTGGAATGAGATGTTTGACGAGTGTCCACATACTTTTGGTCATGTAGATATGTGCATGTGGGGAACAATGTAGGTAAAATGTCGCAGCACAGCTTCCAGAATTTGTTTTGCTTTCGAATTGAACTAAGAGAGTAATTCTGCTGATATTATGCATGTATGATCTACATATTGACACATCCAGCCCAAAGCGGGAGGTTTAAAATTACTAAGTAGTCGCCAAAGTTCCGGAGCTTGTCTTTAAACCAGTCATTCATTAGCATTGCATAGGCTGTCTTGCACCCCTCAAGTTGTAGATGTTATTTAAAAGGCGGCTGAAATTCCTGATTTGGCCTCGTTTCAGATTTGGTTCATTAAGAAATGCTAGCGGCCATGACTGAATTCAAACGTGAGTTGATTTCGGGGTGTAGTTTGATGTGGGTGTTTTGTGTGTGTGTGTTCGAGGGTGGGAAGAGTTAGCCAAATTCTTTTGGCTGGTGTGCGACTGTGGCAAAGTTGGTTTGACTTTGGATAGCCCATCTCCCGTCTAGTTAGGTACCGTCAATAACTACAACGTAAATTAGACAATATTTTTATGTTAGCTTTTAATAGTTGTATATGAATTTCTACAATTTATAGTGTTTTGAGATGTTTAAGTCATTGAGCTATTGGAATTTTTACATACTGTCCCATAGCAATCTGCAAAGTCAAACCACATTTACCAAGGGCATTAGGATCGGGTGGTGTGCAGCTGCACTCGGAACTGATTATTACTTGTGTGCTGCCAGCTGTGAGCATGTGAACGGACTTTAATAAAACCAACCATTTACGTTGTGACATACTCAGGTGCAAAACTCCTTTTGGGCAAGACTCACTTTATGACTAAAAGTATTCTATTTACACTTTGTAATACATTTTTACAGTAGAATAAATGCTTCTGACTCACATTTAGGCCATATAGGCTTTTTTCTAAATGAAAAGTTGTTTTTTTAGGGGCAGTTGCTCTTTAATGTGTCTTGCTCAGAAGTCTCACTTTAAATAATGACCTAACTTATTTTAGATTTTCTCTTTGGAACACAATGTTTCATGCACTATTCAAATGTACAGGCCGAGATTAAGCTAGAAACCCCATTCAAAATGTAAAACATGCATACCGGTCTGGAATAGTGTCTTCTTGTAAAATGTATACTTGTTAAACTATTAAGCTTTTTGTCCTTCCACCCCAAAAAGTCATCCACTTTAATGGGATTTCTTCAACATTCTAAAGTTCAAATTTAAAAAAAACTACCAGACTTCCAACATTCTATTCACTGTAAACAATGTGACTTTCCAAACAATTTAGACAAAAAGTTAGAGAAGGAAATCTTAGTCTGTGTCTCTGCTATTTAAATCTGAAACCAGAACAGAAATATATTCAACCAATCAAACGATACAGCTGCTTTAGTAAAACCGCATCAACTGCTTTTTCTCTCAATGTTTTGAAACAACTGCTGTTTTGAACACTTTCCCAACCACTTGGACAACAATTTAGAGCGTACGAAATCTTAGTCTACTTCTCTGCTATTCAAATCGGAAATCAGAACAGGAATAGCTTATACCAATCAAGAGCTACAGTTGTTTTAGTAACCGTATCACCTACCTTCATTAAGCTAACTTCACACTGTTGAATTAACTGCCGTGGAGCTTTCAGAAATGTCAAATGATAGAAGTAGGGGAACACATTCCATGAATGAGAGTCACGATTTAGTGTGACTTACTTCTACAAGAACACTAAATATTTAACCTACTTCTGACAGTTATTTGTAATCGTTGCTTCAGCAACACCATACTACTACTACAACAAGTCAATAATTATACTGTTACTATACCGCTAGCGGCTATTATCCCACTTCTGTAATACAGTATCTACTTATACTACTACACTAGCCTACATTTCTCAACAATAGAAATTTAATCTTCTAAACTTGTTGTTGGCCAGCTGTTGACAATGCTGTTGGCCAGCTGAAATAATTCAAAAGTTTTCTTCATGGAAAATGACCAAGTTTTTTCCATGTACTCAATGTTTTGTACTAGATGCTGCATCTAATCAAGTCAGCTTGTCTCAGCTCCACAAAAGTAAAAGCCATGACAGGATTTAGAAACAATATTTGTGCTGCCTCTCCACCTTGTCTCTTGACTCCTAGTCAGTCAGAAATAGTTGGAGTCTTACCTTCAGGCCTGAGGCGGCTGAGGCTCCTCTTCGGAGGGTAACATATGAGGAGATGTTGGTGGACTGATTTAGCCTGGATGAGGAGCCAACCGGCCCTGAGAGAAAGACAGTAAATATGAAAACACGACTCCCAAGTGAGCACAAGAGCCAAAGCATGTTCAGTGGGTACATTACAATGCACATATTTGCTGCTGGTGTGAACACTATAAAAAAACACGCTGTTTAGCCTTCCAAGCTGTTTGCTTAGTCTGAAGAGGAAGACATTCTTCAAAGAAACTAATTTGTCATTCCACTTTACATCAAGGTGCATTACATGTGTTGGACCTAGAGCTACTTACCTCTGCTTGGCAGGGTCTGGTAGCCACCATCATGCCCCAAGGCCCCCATCCTCATGTGACCAGACCCTCCCACTCCCAGAAGCTCAGGTTCACTCAGGAAGGTGCGCAGCTCCATCTGACACCCACAGAGACAGAGATCAGTACCACACAGACACACAGACACAAGGCTCCATAGCTCTCTCCAAACACAGACCTTGTTGTCTTCGTTGGTGTATTGGCCGATCTCCCTGTCCCGCTTGCGTTCGTCAGACTGCCGTTTGAGGCCTCGTACAGACGTGTGTCTGATGACGCTGGTTTCCCTGGGCAGCGGAGGCACGGCGGGGGCGTGGTCCTCAGGACTGTATAGCTGAGGTAGTGGTGGTCGGGGAGGGGCGCCCTCATCTGCCTGCAGAGAGAACAACCAACCAGCATATCCTTTACCATCATATTCAACAACATTTACTATCCGATAGGATAACATTCAACACTATTTCCTCCAAGTGGGAAACACTCACCCATTTTGGCACAGACATGGCGAGGGCTGTGGTGGTGTGCTGGGTGGAGGTGGGGGTTGTGGGGCTGAGGTGGGGGCTGTGCTGCTGGACCAGTCTCATCTCTCCGAGGGAGGGACTGGCAGACAGAGAAGGCACTGACGACGGCGACACGGAAGGCACAAGTTTTCTCTCTGGAGGCACAAAAACACACACACGTAAAACACCACCCAACACACACAACATACACATTCAAATTACACAAGAGAACAACACTCCAACCACAAAAGCCAAATACACATACAGACCATAATCAACTCATCCATTTTGTCTCCTGTAACTATATAAGCACATGACAAGTAGCGTCCATTTCTCTCTCTAGCTCGTCCTGAGCTCCAGTGTGTGTTAGTAGAGGCAAGCGGAGGCAGAGCCACAGCACTCCTCTCACCTGGGTTGGTCACAGAGGAGATGGTGACTTGGTAGTTGGCTTTGCTGGAGCTGAGGCCTGCTATTACGTCTTCAATCCTCCACAACTCCCTCTTGATCTGGGACTTCTCCTTCTGCTCATAGACAAACACACACACAACCATGAACACAAGCACGACAGATGTTGTTCCCATCCCTCTGGGAATCTGTACGAGAGTATGTGTTTGCAGTGGTGTGGTTGTGGTGTGATCCTGACCTGAGAGAGACCACTGCGGTTCATCTGGCCCTCCAGAGCTGTCCTCAACCAGTCTACATCTCTCTCCAGGCTGCTGTACTCGTTCCACACATTCTCCATCTCCTGCATGAAGCAAGAGAGACATAGAGAAAGACAGAGTAAGAGAGGGAGCGAGATAAAGAGAGTAAGAGAGGGAGCGAGATAGAGAGAGAGAGGGAGCGAGATAAAGAGAGAGAGGGAGCGAGGGAGCGAGATAAAGAGAGTAAGAGAGAGGGAGCGAGATAAAGAGTGTAAGAGAGAGGGAGCGAGATAAAGAGAGTAAGAGAGAGGGAGCGAGATAAAGAGAGTAAGAGAGAGGGAGCGAGATAAAGAGAGTAAGAGAGAGGGAGCGAGATAAAGAGAGTAAGAGAGAGGGAGCGAGATAAAGAGTGTAAGAGAGTGAGAAAGACAGAGAGGGAGGTTGTGTGGTCAGTCAATGGGGCTGACTGTGATCAGTCAAACCAGTGAGCCAGGCTGTGTTAGGTCAGACAGAGCAGGCCTTACCGTGAACACCTGAGAGATCTCAGCTCTGATGTGCACCACGTCCTCCTGCAGTAGTCTCTGCTGGTAGGATATCTTCTCCTGATGGGCCGGCTGGTCCCGATACTGCTCCATCTGCTGGTGGGACACGTCCAGCACGGACTCCAACTTGTCCTGTAGGACAGGACACCACGAGGAAGTGGGGTATTCACCACAAGACCATACGGGGGAGCTAATACACACGTATACATACCCAGGCACACACACATGGACAAGCATGTGCACACACACACACAAACAAACACAGAAAACCCAATACCTTGTCTTCCTTGAGCGTGCGTATCGTTGTTTCCAGCTCCTGAAGGATCTTGTCTTGTTCACACAGTCGGCTTAACTTCACCTGCACAGGGAACAGCAGCAGGCAGCACAGAGAACAGAGATTGATAAGGTCTATTAAGAAGACTAGGTCTATGGCTAGAACAGGGACCCTGTGCCCAGAAGCTTCTGGTAAACACTATTCAAACCACAGAGCCCAGCAGAATGAATTGATAGTCTACTGTAGTCTGCTCTGTCTGTAAATATGTCAATAAGACCCATCTCTTTGAAATGCCCTGAGGACCTCTTTTCATCTTCTCTGTGTGAAAAATAAAGAACTAAAGCTTTATACTGTCTGCTTGTGGAGAATGGTAATGCCCATTATAAGTAATCATAATCAAAAATCCATATTTTGAAATTCACTTTAAGAGAACAGTGCTTATTGAGACTGGCATATTTGTTTCTCCACAGAAATGGGTTATAAGTTTCTGAAAACAAAACAAGACTGCCTAGTTTACAATCTTTCTCACACACTGAGTGTTTATTCTTGAGTTCTATTTATCATTCTGTTCAATTAATAATTAAGCTGTTTTTTATTTCACAGACGTATATTGTTGTTTTAATTGCATGAAATATTCATTGTTCAAACAAATTCACCAATTCTTATAAATTGTTAAACTGGAACAATGCTAATGATGAAAAGCCAAGACATCCAGCTTATTTACCTCCATTCTGAACAAACAAAGAATTAAAAAGGCTGGATGACAGAAATCAAACTGAAAAATTTAAGAGCTTTATGTCTAAAATCCCATTTATTGTATTTTTCCTTTTAAATTGAGAGCTGGAAATAAAGTCCCTCGTCGATACTCTCAGGCTTTAACAGTGAAGCTGTCTGTCCCCACAGTGCTGCATTTTCACTCTGCTCCGTTCCCTCCCTACACACCCTCTGTTTACCACAACTACACAATACCAACTTCTCAAATCCTCAGTTCACTGTCTCTGTAGTGGGTTGTAAGATGTGAAAAACGATAGATGTTGAAGAAAAGGAGAGAGATGGATAAACTGGGTGTTTATCAGACAAGTTTTGGTGAGGGGGGGTGGGGGCCGGTATACTTACATCAACATCGCTCTCTGCTATCTTAACAGGTCTCGATGGTCTGTCTTTTAGAGTTTCACGGCCTGTAACCTGCAATGCCCCAAAGGCACAAATACAACCTTACTTTTCCCAGCAATAGTTGCAAAAAAAAGTTCAACTACCCTAAACATTAAAACCAACATTCAATAAATAACACTCAACAACATTACAGCAATTATCAAGCAACAGCATGATACCTTGCAAAGGACATTGGGATGGCAGAAACCACAATGTAGAACAGGTATGCAAAAATGATTCAACAAAGAAGACGTGGGTAGTAGTATGCACAAGACAATGCAATACGACTGCTTTAAAAGCTGTGCAAATATTCTATGGTTAAAAACAGCATCTGTGCATTTAAGAGAGAGGCCACAACGGAGAACCACAAAGCTGCTCTTTCCTGGCAGTGTGTCCGTGGGTTTAGTTAACGACTGTGTCCTCTTTATGAACCAAGAGAAAGGGAGGAACTAGCAGGAAATATGGCACCTCCTTCAGATCCTCTCTGTTACAGTGATACATCAGACTTGACCAAAGACATATCTCAGAGACATCAGTGAACTGGCCCAGTGAGAATTGATATAAATATAAGTAATAGTTCAGTGTCTTTCGCTAAGTGTCTTCAGTGTCTTTCGCTAAGTGTCTTCAGTGTCTTTCGCTAAGTGTCTTCAGTGTCTTTCGCTAAGTGTCTTCAGTGTCTTTCGCTAAGTGTCTTCAGTGTCTTTCGCTAAGTGTCTTCAGTGTCTTTCGCTAAGTGTCTTCAGTGTCTTTCGCTAAGTGTCTTCAGTGTCTTTCGCTAAGTGTCTTCAGTGTCTTTCGCTAAGTGTCTTCAGTGTCTTTCGCTAAGTGTCTTCAGTGTCTTTCGCTAAGAGATTTGAATGGACTTAATACCCAAACAGAGCTAATGATTTCTGCTGATCCATTTCAAAGAGCATAGAGATGTAGGTGTGTTTACAATTATAACCAAAGCGCACACGTTATGTATCTGACCTTATAGCTCTGATTCTGTTAAATGATAATCCGTTTTGACGTTTCTCAAAGAGCACCCGTGGTTACAAGACAAACCAAGGGAAAGAAAGGCTTTGAAACAAAGTGCAATCCAGGGTTCAACCGCATGCAATGGGACTCCCTCTCACAGAGAGCAGAGACACAGTCCACATCAGTCAGTCAGCACACACTGACACAGCATCACCATGATGGACTACAGTACCCAGCAGGCAAAGCTATGCACTACAGTCACAGGTGGGTCTCTCTTCTAACATGGCCACTCATCACAGCAAACACAGGCAGGTGAGGAGTGCATTATACACATTCTATTAGGAGAAGCAGTGGAATCTCTTTGTATGCACACCATCCTTACATTCCAACTGGACCCAAAACCTGGAGGGGTGTTTTCTAACACATTGTGTACCATAACGATCAACGGGTCAATACTGTTGATCTGTTTTAAAACAGGAAATAGAGGTGTTACATCAGAATGTACACATCGATAATAGAACTCCCCACTCCAAGAAACAGAAGGTTAATTAAGGTTTGTGGTGTTATACATACAAATCACTTCAGGAAGATCAGATGCTTTGTACTGTTGTTAATGGAAGATAATTGCTGATAGCAGAATGTAGAATCATTACAACACACAAGGTCATTCTGATGAAGCTGGCATTAGACTTACACTACCAGTAAAAGGTTTTAGAACACGAACACATTCAAGGGTTTGTTCTTTATTTTGTACTATTTTCCACATTGTAGAATAATAGTGAAGACATCAAACTAAACTAATAACACATATGGAATCATGTGGTAAACAAAAGTGTTAAATATAAAATATATTTTGATATGTTTGAGATTCTTCAAATAGCCACCCTTTGCCTTGACAGCTTTGCACTCTTGGCATTCTCTCAACTAGCTTCACCTGGAATGCTTTTCCAACAGTCTTGAAGGAGTTCCCACGTATGCTGAGCACTTGCTGGCTGCTTTTCCTTTACTCTGCTGTCTGACTCATCCAAAATGTCTCAATTTGGTTGAGGTTGGGTGATTGTGGAGGCCAGGTCATCTGATGCAGCACTCCATCACTCTCCTTCTTAGTAAAATAGCCCGTACACAGCCTGGAGGTGTGTTGTGTCATTGTCCTGTTGAAAAAACAAATGATAGTTCCACTAAGCCCAGATGGGATGGTATATCGCTGCAGAATGCTGTGGTAGCCATGCTGGTTAAATGAGCCTGGAACTCTAAATAAATAACAGACAGTGTCACCAGCAAAGCACCCCCACACCATCACCTCCTCCATGCTTTACGATGGGGAAATATACATGCGGAGATCATCCGTTCACCCACACCGCGTCTCACAAAGACACAGCAGTTGGAACCCTAGAATCTAGACTTTGGACTCATCAGACCAAAGGACCAATTTCCACCGGTCTAATGTCCATTGCTCGTGTTTCTTGACCCAAGCAAGTCTCTTCTTCTTATTGGTGTGTTTTAGTAGTGGTTTCTTTGCAGCAATTTGACCATGAAGGCCTGATTCACACAGTCTCTTCTGAACAGTTGAGATGTTGAGATGTTACTTGAACTCTGTGAAGCATTTATTTGGGCTAGAATTTCTGAGGCTGGTAACGCTAATGAACTTATCCTCTGCAGCAGAGGTAACTCTGGGTCTTCCATTCCTGTGGTGGTCCTCATGAGAGCCAGTTTCATCATAGTGCTTGATTGTTTTTGCGACTGCACTTGAAGAAATTATCAAAGTTCTTGAAATTTTCCGTATTGACTAATCTTCAGGTCTTGAAGTAATGATGGACTGTCGTTTCTCTTTGCTCATTTGAGCTGTTCTTGCCATAATATGGACTTGGTATTTCACTATCTTCTGTTTGTCCCCCCCTACCTTGTTACAACACAACGGATTGGCTACAACGCATAAATAAATTCCACAAATGGACTTTTAAAGAAGGCACACCTGTTAATTGAAATGCATTCCAGGTGACTACCTCATGAAGCTGGTTGAGCGAATGCCAAGAGTGTGCAAGGCTGTCATCACGGCAAATGATGGCTATTGGAAGAATCTCAAATATAAAATACATTTTGATTTGTTTAACACTTTTTTGGTTACTACATGATTCCATGTGTTATTTCATAGTTCTAATGTCTTCACCATTATTCTACAATGTAGAAAATAGTCCAAATAAAGAAAAACCATTGAATGAGGTGTTCTAAAACTTTTGACCGGTAGTGTATATGAAGCCGCACAGCAGCAAGATATTTTCCGGGTTCGAGTGCATCAAATCCGTGATATATCATGGGTAAATTGTGACTGACTGATCTACAAATAATATTGTGTAGTTATTTACTGTAGGATGCAAGGTGATTTGTAGATCAGTCAGTCTCGGCTCGCCTTTAAAGTCGGCTGCAATGTCGAACGTGCCCATTGTAGGTCTCTTTTAACAGCACTGCCTGATGGGAAGTGAAATATACATGATGCAAAACATAGTTTTTGACATGTAGTACTGTGCTGCTTGAAACTTCACTTCCCATCAGTGGAGGTATGATATTTTGGCCCCATGTTTTCAGGGTGAATATGTACTATTCCCAATGTACTTTTATCCAATTGCAATGATAGCTAGCTTTGACACAATATAGAACATGTTATAATTTATACTGTAGCCAATAATCATATCATTTTATGTCTAAGGTCATATTGCACTCAAGTTGTTTTCTTTGCTGAATTGATAGTAAAGACACACAGATGAATGCAGCATAGCATTATTGTCAGGACACAGAGCATTAGTAACAGTGGTTAAAACACACAGAAGACAGTTTAAATTCCAACATCAACCTAAACCACACAGCCCTGAGGAACGAGGTCAGAAAGAAGAGGAGAGAGCAGCAGAAGGAGGTGTGTGAATGAGGAAGAGACTGACACTGTAGACAGTGGAAGGAAGAGCAGGATGCAGGCTACAGAGGAGAGAGGAAGAAGAGAGATAAATCATCATTTACATGATCTTTTCTCTTGGGGCCCACCTTCAGATCTAGATAATCCAGGTCCTTCTTCAGTTGCATGTAAGTATCATCTGCCTGACAGACAATGAGGAGTGGAGAGACAGATCACAAGACGGAAAGCTGCAAAGGATGCTAGGAGGCTATAGTATAGGAAGACTAGTCAGGTGCTGTTACAGCACAACTCTATATCTCTACTTCATTCTCATTGGAGAGATCATATCACCACAGTCAAATGAATATTAGTGAGGCAAAATAGAACAGAAAAATCAGGCAGATTGATTCAGTTATATTATGATAATTTACACCAAACTAGATTGTAGTGTAAGCCTGCTAAATAGTTTAGGGATGCTTACACAAATAGCTTAAGCATTTCATAGGGCAGTATACTGCTTATAATTCATTTCGCCGCCAAATCTCCGGCATGGGTGAATTATGTCTACATGAGGATGAAGAGAACATAAGTGTTGATGGAGAGAGACTGAGCATGGTTGTCATTGAGCACCTTTACAGCTTCACTGTGGTTGTGCAGGTCTGAGATCAGAGCAGTGCACTGTGTTCGGACTGGCTCTTCTAGGGCAGGGGTCGGCAACAGGCATCTTTTTTATTGGATAGATTTTTTGGTCAAAAAAGAGACTGTAAAATCACCAGGAATTCAGTTTAATTTAGGAAATCTGTTCCCAAGTATTCCCAGAAATAAAATAAAAAGAGACATGTGATCATGACTCTGTGTAATCAAGGTATTACTTCAAATAGAATACAATTTTCAGTGTACAAATTATTATAATTAAGTTCCAGCCCCCCTGACCATTCGCTCCAACAAAAATCGTCCCGCGGCTGAATCTAGTTGCCTACCCCTGCTCTAGGGAGACACACTCCTGAGCCAGCCTGTATACCCAGGATCACTTTACACTAATAGGAGTGACCTCTCAGATACACACAGTTCAACACAACCAGGACTTAGAGGGGAAATGTGTAAGAAAAGTCAAAAATACATTTCTCATTGTAGTTATCCAGGTTTGCAAAGACCTCAAACAACAGAAGATAAGGCTACAGTATGTGAAGACAGGCAGGTTGCATAGTCAACAAGCAACATGCTTGATATGAAGCTTGGGAGCAACATGATGTTTGTTTTTTAACAAATCAAATGAAACACGTCTCTGTAAGGCTCAACGGAGTGCTACATTATGCCGACAGATGAGTGAGGCCGTCCATTCAAACACAACACAGGCTGGTGTATCTATAGCTGCAGACAGTCCATGCTAACAGGGGAGCACCTAAGCCACCAGTACAACAAGACACGACCTACACACCACACAGTCCAATGAATGATGGAGCTGGGACCAAAACACTAGCAGAGACACAGACTGCGGGTGATGGGGATTTGTCTGGGGGCTGGGGATCCACGATTCATTGGAGTGGGGCTGCAGAGCAGGGCGGCTGCAGGGGTTGAGGATACGAGGGGGCCTGACCTGCAGGCTGGGGCCTAGGAAGCCGTTGTGATGTAGGTGGTGGAGGGCGTCACCGTGGACACCAGCCATCTTGGCCTGGTGACTCCTGAGCTGAATGAGCAGCAGGGTCAACTCCTCCGGCTGCAGTAGGGTCAGGCCCAGGCCAGGGAGAGGAAGAGAGGGAGGGACAGAGAGAGAGCACTTCAACACCTGGCCACCAGGGCGGCAGCAGTGAGGGCTCAGCTCTTCAGGCCCCAGAGAGCTGTGGGCCAAGGCATCCTACTACAATACCTGCTCCTCTCTCCCCGCCACCCACACAAGGCCCTTCAGAGCAGAACAGCACTGAATCCACCAGCTGAAAGTGGTGCTGCTTTCTGACTGAAATGTATTACATTGAAGTTCCCTTCAGCATTAATCTTTAATAGTCCTAATATAAAGCAGATAATAGTTTAAACTGGGTGTGTGATGAAGATAAATGAACAAGACAGAAGCTGTACCGTTTTCCCATGCAAGCTTGGTGCGCTGACTGTGTGTGTGATGTAGCCCATGGCTGGCATTGACCGTCTCTCCAGCTGACTAGTCTGTGGGAAAACAAAGACATCAACAAGTTATTAGGCTACATATCCCATTTCACAGATCAAACAGAATGGCAAATCATAAATGAACATTTACAAGGATGAATATGCCTGCAATGTGGTTCAGATCGTTCCTGGCTTTCTGTCCCCGCTACTGGGCATTCTGATATGTAGCACCCCAAACTTAAAGGGAATGCCTGCAACTTTACAAACTCATTTGTGCAACACAGCAGATTTTTTCTTCTATCCATGTATTTATTTCCATCCTTCCTCCTCTTATTTGAAATAAAGTAAATAAATAAAGCCCCCAGTTTAAGTTGCTACAGGGTTTGGATGGTTTGACATTTTTGCTTAACACACAGAATTCCTTGGCTAGGCCCTTCACAGAACCTTAAAAGGACACAAACAACAAGAGATTGAATTAACTACACATAAATTATCCCCAACCTGCCTTCTTAAAATAACATTTGTTTGCTATCAGCGAGAGAAGCACTGTGAGCCATTCCCTCAGAGATTCCCAAGCCAATCTTTTTTGCTGTATAATAGGTTTTTAATTTAAATGTAAGATCAGAAGAAAGAGATCCTTGCTGATGGTTGAGATACAGTGGAGATGTTTACAGGGTGCTGAGAGGCCCTGGGCAAATTTAATTAGCCGCTAATAACACACACACACACACACACACAGACACACTCCCACTCACACGGCCACACAGGTTGGTGTGTGTCTGAGCCTGGAGACTGGGCCGGACTGGGAGATGGGAGGAATGGGCAATGGGGAGGCTCCCAATCACACACACACGGCCACACAGGCTGGTGTGTGTCTGAGCCCGGAGACTGGGCCGGGCCGGGCCGGGCTGGGAGATGGGAGGAATGGGCGATGGGGAGGCTCCCACTCACACACACACACACACGGCTACACAGGCTGGTGTGTGTCTGAGCCCGGAGGCTGGGCCAGGCCGGGCTGGGAGATGGGAGGAATGGGCGATGGGGAGGCTCCCACTCACACACACACGGCCACACATGCTGGTGTGTGTCTGAGCCCGGAGACTGGGCCGGGCTGGGAGATGGGAGGAATGGGCGTCAGAGTCCTACCTTAGAGAGCTGAGAAAACACCCGTCTAGGAGAACTGGAGCCGGTGGGCGACTCCCCAGGTGGCACCTCATCCAGCGGCCTGACCGTCACCCTGTCTGAGGGGGTGTGTGGCCTGTGGGGGGACAGTGGTTTGAAGGTGGGGACAGATGGGGGGACTTCGCAGGGGGAAGGGGGCACAGAGATGGAGCGAGGCATCTCCACAGTGACCCGGAAGGAGGCTGTGTCCAGAAAGTCTGGTCCGGTGTAGATGGGCGCCGTGGGGCTGCCGTGGCGGAACTGCTGGCGCTGCTGCCACTCATACAGCTGCCACACCATGCCCTCCTTGGTGGCCATGCGCTCATCGGTGGACATGCGGAAGTGGCTGAGCCGGTCGTGGGCGTATTTGTAGTCACTGGGCAGGTTGCGGGGCGCCGAAGGGGAGCTCCCGCCTGACGGGAGTCTGGGGGTCTTTGGCAATGTCTGGCAGGCCTCTACTACCACGGCCTTAGGCTGCAGGGGAGGCGTCCGCCGAGGGAGGGGGAGGGCGTACTCAGTAGTAGGTGTGTTGCTAAGGTTAGGAAACAGGGATAGAGCCTTTTACAAACTGTTCAGTCTACTTATTTCACCAGGTACATAAATGAGCATCAATACGGAGTTGTAACTAAAGTGCATTTAAGTAAAGTATCAAAAGCCATTCAGGCATGACCACTTTATTCCAACAAGCGTTACAGTGAAAAAGCAGTTCAGAGCTGAGACATTCACAATCGCCACCAGGGGGAGACATTTATAAAAGGTTTGTTATAATACAGTATGTCAATTGAATGGTTGATATTGGGGCACGGGGTGAGGCTGCTAAGGGGAGAACGGCTCATAATAATGTCCGGAACGGAAAAAATGGAATGGCATCAAACACATGGAAACCATGTGTGTGATGTATTTGATACCATTCCACCTTTTCTGCTCCCACCATTACAGTGAACCCGTTCTCCATAATTAAGGTGCCATCAACCTCCTGTGATGGTTAGGGTTATCATCACTGAAGCTAAGGGTAAGGTTAAGATTATGCTCAGGATAAGAGTAAAGATTAGATGAGTAATGTAGGTCTTCTGACTGACCTCTTGGGATCTCCCTTCTGTACATTGACCCAGTGCTCCACCTGAGCCAGAGCAGTCTTCCTCTGCACCTGCTTCTCTGTGGCTGTCCGTGGGACAAAGCCCCTCTTATACACAACGTTCCCATTCTGCTCAGGGGGCAGCGTGGCGAGGACTGTGTGGGCCTGGCCATTCCTGGGGTGTGAGGGGCCAGGGAGAGTGTCTGGGGAGAGCCTGTCCACCTCTACCTCCGTGGCTGGATGGCTGAGCTTTCTAGGAGCCTCCAACACGTACCTCTCCTCGTCCCCCTGGCTCAGTCGGATCTCCCCCTCCGGAGGCTCCTCTCTCTCGGGCCGCTGGAGGCTCCCTGAACGTGACTGGGAGGGGCTCTTACTGGTGGTGTTGTTAACGTGGTTGGTCTGTGGTACTGCCTGCTGCACGGACATTTCTGGTCTCTCTGTGACTGCCTCTCTGTGAGGGGTGAGAGGCGATAGAGGTCAACAGGGATACTGGACTATAACAGAGGCACTTTGCAGTTACCTAGGCTAAAGACAATGGCCAAACCTGGCATTTATATCACACCAACCCCTGGACATTAGAAACAACTGACATGATTAATCAGCTCAGGGTGACATGGTTAGTGACAAGCTAATACACTGAACAAAAATATAAACGCAACATGAAACAATTTCAACAATTTTACTGAGTTACAGTTCATATAAGGAAATCAGTCAGTTGAAATGAATGAAGGAATTTTCTATCGATTTCACATGACTGGGAAGGGGAGTGGCCATGGGTGGGCCTAGAGGCAGTTTATGGTAGAGAAATTAACATAACATTCTCTGGCAACAGCTGTGGTGGACATTCCTGCAGTCAGCATGCCAATTGCACGCTCCCTCAAAACTTGAGACATGTCTCATTGTGTTGTGTGACAAAACTGCACATTTTAGAGTGGCTTCTATTGTCCCCAGCACAAGATGCACCTGTGTAATGATCATGCTGTTTAATCAGTTTCTTGATATGCCACACCTGTCAGGTGTATGGATTGTCTTGGCAAAACAGAAATTCTCACTAACAGGGATGTAAACAAATTTGTGCACAAAATTTGAGAGAAATAAGCTTTTTGTGTATATGGAACATTTCTGCAATCTTTTATTTCAGCTCATGAAACATGGGACCAACAATCTACATGCTGCGTTGATATTCTTGTTCAGTATATATTCCCTGAATGCAAGACAAGGACTTAGTGACCTATAGTAATGCATTAAATATTTAAGTTCTGTGTCTTAAAACAAAATATTAATGCTATTCATTCCTCCTCTCCCTCAGATATTAATACAGTAGACTACATTATGGTAAAGTACATGGACACCTCCATTAACCTGAGTTGACTGACTCTCAATGCTATTTCCCACCTGAGTGATACTAGTGAAAGCATTCAAATGTCCATTAGTAGCTCTTGCTGCTGGTGAGTCTCTGATACACCTCTACGCAGACGACACCATTCTGTATACTTCTGGCCCTTCTTTGGACACTGTGTTAACAACCCTCCAGACAAGCTTCAATGCCATTCAACTCTACTTCCTGGTCTCCAACTGCTCTTAAATGCTAGTAAAATTAAATGCATGCTCTTCAACCGATCGATGTCTGCACCTGCCCGCCCGTCCAGCATCACTACTCTGGACGGTTCTGACTTAGAATATGTGGACAACTACAAATACCTAGGTGTCTGGTTAGACTGTAAACTCTCCTTCCAGACTCACATAAAACATCTCCAATCCAAAGTTAGATCTAGAATTGGTTTCCTATTTCGCAACAAAGCATCCTTCACCCATGCTGCCAAACATCCCCTCGTAAAACTGACCATCTTACCGATCCTCGACTTTGGCGATGCTATTTACAAAATAGCCTCCAACACCCAACTCAACAAATTGGATGCAGTCTATCACAGTGCCATCCGTTTTGTCACCAAAGCCCCATATACTACCCACCACTGCGACCTGTATGCTCTCATTGGCTGGCCCTTGCTTCATACTCGTCGCCAAACCCACTGGCTCCAGGTCATCTACAAGACCCTGCTAGGTAAAGTCCCACCTTATCTCTTCTCGCTGGTCACCATAGCAGCACCCACCCGTAGCACGTGTTCCAGCAGGTATATCTCACTTGTCACCCCCAAAGCCAATTCCTCCTTTGGCTGCCACTCCTTCCAGTTCTCTGCTGCCATTGACTGGAATGAACTACAAAAATCTCTGAAACTGGAAACACTTATCTCCCTCACAAATCACTGCACCTGTACATAGCCCATCTATAAATAGCCCAAACAACTACCCCTTCCCGTACTGTATTTATTTATTTTGCTCCTTTGCACCCCAGCATTTCTACTTTGCACACTCATCTACTGTCAAATCTACCACTCCAGTGTTTTAATTGCTATATTGTATTTACTTCGCCACCATGGCCTATTTATTGCCTTTACCTCCCTTATCTCACCTCATTTGCTCACATCGTATATAGATGTATTTTTCTACTGTATTATTGACTGTATGTTTGTTTTATTCCATGTGTAACTGTGTTGTTGTATGTGTCGAACTGCGTTGCTTTATCTTGGCCAGGTCGCAGTTGTAAATGACAACTTGTTCTCAACTTGCCTACCTGGTTAAATAAAGGTGAAATAAAAAAATAAACATTTAAATTCATTACTGAGTTCCTCCACAGAGGGAAGGGAGACTACAGGGAGGGGTTTTCAATATGTTTTTAACACCCACATATTTTCATGGAGAGGGGAGTGTAACTAAGTGAGGCTCTTTGAATCGGAGGCAGGCTGGGTTCCCCTTGAGAGTCGAAATGACAGCCATTTTGTCTTTAAACAAATAGCTTGGGGTAGCCTCTTCATCAATGACTCTATTTAATAGCTCTAGTGATCATTAATTTGTCCCACAGATGAATGTATGAGAGACTCTCCCTCTGCAGGGAGTCATTCATCTGAGATATAATTTATCTGATTCCCAGACCAACACTATACACATCTAACAAATCACAAATTTTTTAGATTACAAATATTGACAGGGCAGGTCCTCAATGGACAGTTTTTAACTTAGTTTCAAAGTTCAGAGCATATTCAGACATACCAGTCAAAAGTTTGGACACACCTACTCATTCCAGGGTTTGGACACACCTACTCATTCCAGGGTTTGGACACACCTACTCATTCCAGGGTTTGGACACACCTACTCATTCCAGGGTTTGGACACACCTACTCATTCCAGGGTTTGGACACACCTACTCATTCCAGGGTTTGGACACACCTACTCATTCCAGGGTTTGGACACACCTACTCATTCCAGGGTTTGGACACACCTACTCATTCCAGGGTTTGGACACACCTACTCATTCCAGGGTTTGGACACACCTACTCATTCCAGGGTTTGGACACACCTACTCATTCCAGGGTTTGGACACACCTACTCATTCAAGGCTTTTTCTTTATTTGGACTATTTTCTACATTGTAGAATAATAGTGAAGACGTCAAAACTATGAAATAACACATATGGAACCATGAAATAACCAAAAAATTGTTAAACAAATCAAATTTGAGATTCTTCAAAGTAGCCACCCGCATTCTCTCAACCAGCTTCATAAGGTAGGCACCTGGAATGCATTTCAATTAACAGGTGTGCCTTCTTAAAAGTTTGTGGAATTTCATTCCTTCTTAATGCGTTTGAGCCAATCAGTTGTGTTGTGTCACGGTGGGGTGGTATACAGAAGATAGCCCTTTTTGGAAAAAGACCAAGTCCATATTATGGCAAGAACAGCTCAAATAAGTAAAGAGAAACAACAGTCCATCATTACTTTAAGACATGAAGGTTAGACAATCTGGAAAATGTCAGAAATTCTGAAATTGCAGCCCCAATAAATGCTTCAGAGTTCAAGTAACAGTCACATCTCAACATCAACTGTTCAGAGGAGACGGTGTGAATCAGGCCTTCGTGGTCAAATTACTGAAAAGAAACCCCTACTAAAGGATACCAACAAGAAGAATAGACTTGCTTGGGACAAGAAACACGAGCAATGGACATTAGACCAGTGCAAATCTGTCCTTTGGTCTGATGAGTCCAAATTTTTTATTTTTGGTTACAACCACCGGGTCTTTGTGAGACGCAGAGTAGGTGAACGGATTATCTACACATGTGTAGTTCCCACCGTGAAGCATGGAGGAGGTGTGATGGTGCATTGCTGGTGACACTGTCTGTGATTTATTTAGAATTCGAGGCACACTTAACCAGCATGGCTACCACAGCATTCTGCAGCGATACCCCATCCCATCTGGTTTGAGCTTAGTGGGACTATCATTTGTTTTTCAACAGGACAATGACCCAAAACACACCTCCAGGCTGTGTAAGGGCTATTTGACCAAGAAGGAGAGTGATGGAGTGCTGCATCAGATTACCGACCTCAACCCAATTGAGATGGTTTGGGATGAATTGAACCGCAGAGTGAAGGAAAAGCAGCTCAGCATATGTGGGAACTCCTTCAAGACTGTTGGAAAAGCCTTTCAGGTGAAGCTGGTTGAGAGAATGCCAAGAGTGTGTAAAGCTGTCATCAAGTCAAAGGGTGGCTACTTAGAAGAATCTGTTTAACACTTTTTTGGTTAACACATGATTCGTTATGGGTTATTTCATAGTTTTGATGTAAAGAACAACCCTTGAATGAGTAGGTGTGTACAAACTTTTGACTGGTACTGTAAACAAGTGTTCTACTGAAATTCCAAGTTCTAGCTTGCTGCCTAATCTGTCTACATGATAATGCTGACATCCTGATAACATAATGAAGCACTAGCAGTAGATTCAGACAATTATTTTCAGGAGAAATAGCTTCCCTTGGAGCTGCTAATGAGCACTGAGCAGCGTTGGCCACTAGATGGTACTGTTTCACAAAACATCTGATCCAACCTTCCCTCTCAGCTGTAGCATGCCAGTCCAGATCAGCCACATCATGTATGTGCACTGTATACTTCCTTTCTTCTACACCACAAGCTGTGTCATTCATCTCACCAAACCGTAACCCGTTTAGCCAAACCATAACTTTTTCTCCTTTTAATTGAAACAGCTATTCTTTATTCCCTATATACTGCACTACTTTTGACCAGGGCCCATGAGGATCTAATCAGTAGTGCACTATATAGGGAATAGGGTGCCATTTGGGACGCAGGTGTGTTTGTGCCCTGTGACGGAGTAGAGGGAGGAACCGTGTCTGTGCCCTGTGACGGAGTAGAGGGAGGAACCGTGTCTGTGCCCTGTGACTGGCCCATGCTCAGCTGGCAGCAGGAGCAGGATGGAGCTGGGGATAACTACAGAGGAGACTATTGGGGATAACTAGTGGGGATTATTTGGGTTAAAAACAGAGAATATTTGGGACACTACAGAGGAGACTATTGGGGATAACTACAGAGGAGACTATTGGGGATAACTACAGAGGAGTCTATTGGGGATAACTACAGAGGAGACTATTGGGGATAACTACAGAGGAGACTATTGGGGATAACTACAGAGGAGACTATTGGGGACAACTACAGAGGAGACTATTGGGGATAACTACAGAGGAGACTATTGGGGATAACTACAGAGGAGACCATATGGGACACCACAGAGTAGACTATTGGGGATAACTACAGAGGAGACCATTGGGGATAACTACAGAGGAGACCATTGGGGATAACTACAGAGGAGACTATTGGGGATAACTACAGAGGAGACTATTGGGGATAACTACAGAGGAGACTATTGGGGATAACTACAGAGGAGACCATATGGGACACTACAGAGGAGACTATTGGGGATAACTACAGAGGAGACTATTGGGGATAACTACAGAGGAGACTATTGGGGACACTACAGAGGAGACTATTGGGGATAACTACAGAGGAGACTATTGGGGATAACTAGTGGGGATTATTTGGGTTAAAAACAGAGAATATTTGGGACACTACAGAGGAGTCTATTGGGGATAACTACAGAGGAGTCTATTGGGGATAACTACAGAGGAGACTATTGGGGATAATTACAGAGGAGACTATTGGGGATAACTACAGAGGAGACTATTGGGGATAACTACAGAGGAGACTATTGGGGACAACTACAGAGGAGACTATTGGGGATAACTACAGAGGAGACTATTGGGGATAACTACAGAGGAGTCTATTGGGGATAACTACAGAGGAGACTATTGGGGATAACTACAGAGGAGACTATTGGGGACACTACAGAGGAGACTATTGGGGATAACTACAGAGGAGACTATTGGGGATAACTAGTGGGGATTATTTGGGTTAAAAACAGAGAATATTTGGGACACTACAGAGGAGACTATTGGGGATAACTACAGAGGAGACTATTGGGGATAACTACAGAGGAGACTATTGGGGATAACTACAGAGGAGACTATTGGGGATAACTACAGAGGAGACTATTGGGGATAACTACAGAGGAGACTATTGGGGATAACTACAGAGGAGACTATTGGGGACAACTACAGAGGAGACTATTGGGGATAACTACAGAGGAAACTATTGGGGATAACTACAGAGGAGACCATATGGGACACTACAGAGGAGACTATTGGGGATAACTACAGAGGAGACTATTGGGGATAACTACAGAGGAGACTATTGGGGACACTACAGAGGAGACTATTGGGGATAACTAAAGAGGAGACTATTGGGGACACTACAGAGGAGACTATTGGGGATAACTACAGAGGAGACTATTGGGGATAACTACAGAGGAGACTATTGGGGATAACTACAGAGGAGACTATTGGGGATAACTACAGAGGAGACTATTGGGGATAACTACAGAGGAGACTATTGGGGATAACTACAGAGGAGACTATTGGGGATAACTACAGAGGAGACTATTGGGGACAACTACAGAGGAGACTATTGGGGACACTACAGAGGAGACTATTGGGGATAACTACAGAGGAGACTATTGGGGATAACTAGTGGGGATTATTTGGGTTAAAAACAGAGAATATTTGGGACATTACAGAGGAGTCTATTGGGGATAACTACAGAGGAGACTATTGGGGATAACTACAGAGGAGACTATTGGGGATAACTACAGAGGAGACTATTGGGGACAACTACAGAGGAGACTATTGGGGATAACTACAGAGGAAACTATTGGGGATAACTACAGAGGAGACCATATGGGACACTACAGAGGAGACTATTGGGGATAACTACAGAGGAGACTATTGGGGATAACTACAGAGGAGACTATTGGGGACACTACAGAGGAGACTATTGGGGATAACTAAAGAGGAGACTATTGGGGACACTACAGAGGAGACTATTGGGGATAACTACAGAGGAGACTATTGGGGATAACTACAGAGGAGACTATTGGGGATAACTACAGAGGAGACTATTGGGGATAACTACAGAGGAGACTATTGGGGATAACTACAGAGGAGACTATTGGGGATAACTACAGAGGAGACTATTGGGGACAACTACAGAGGAGACTATTGGGGACACTACAGAGGAGACTATTGGGGATAACTACAGAGGAGACTATTGGGGATAACTAGTGGGGATTATTTGGGTTAAAAACAGAGAATATTTGGGACATTACAGAGGAGTCTATTGGGGATAACTACAGAGGAGACTATTGGGGATAACTACAGAGGAGACTATTGGGGATAACTACAGAGGAGACTATTGGGGACAACTACAGAGGAGACTATTGGGGACAACTACAGAGGAGACTATTGGGGATAACTACAGAGGAGACTATTGGGGATAACTACAGAGGAGACTATTGGGGACAACTACAGAGGAGACTATTGGGGATAACTACAGAGGAGACTATTGGGGATAACTACAGAGGAGACTATTGGGGATAACTACAGAGGAGACTATTGGGGATAACTACAGAGGAGACCATTGGGGATAACTACAGAGGAGACCATATGGGACACTACAGAGGAGACTATTGGGGATAACTACAGAGGAGACTATTGGGGATAACTACAGAGGAGACCATATGGGACACTACAGAGGAGACTATTGGGGATAACTACAGAGGAGACCATTGGGGATAACTACAGAGGAGACCATTGGGGATAACTACAGAGGAGACCATATGGGACACTACAGAGGAGACTATTGGGGATAACTACAGAGGAGACTATTGGGGATAACTACAGAGGAGACCATTGGGGATAACTACAGAGGAGACCATTGGGGATAACGACAGAGGAGACCATTGGGGATAACTACAGAGGAGACCATTGGGGATAACTACAGAGGAGACCATATGGGACACTACAGAGGAGACTATTGGGGATAACTACAGAGGAGACTATTGGGGATAACTACAGAGGAGACTATTGGGGACACTACAGGGGAGACTATTGGGGATAACTACAGAGGACACTACAGAGGAGACTATTGGGGATAACTACAGAGGAGACTATTGGGGATAACTACAGAGGAGACTATTGGGGATAACTACAGAGGAGACTATTGGGGATAACTACAGAGGAGGCTATTGGGGATAACTACAGAGGAGACTATTGGGGACAACTACAGAGGAGACTATTGGGGATAACTACAGAGGAGACTATTGGGGATAACTACAGAGGAGACTATTGGGGATAACTACAGAGGAGACTATTGGGGATAACTACAGAGGAGACTATTGGGGACAACTACAGAGGACACTACAGAGGAGACTATTGGGGATAACTACAGAGGAGACTATTGGGGATAACTACAGAGGAGACTATTGGGGATAACTACAGAGGAGACTATTGGGGATAACTACAGAGGAGGCTATTGGGGATAACTACAGAGGAGACTATTGGGGACAACTACAGAGGAGACTATTGGGGATAACTACAGAGGAGACGATTGGGGATAACTACAGAGGAGACTATTGGGGATAACTACAGAGGAGACTATTGGGGATAACTACAGAGGAGACTATTGGGGACAACTACAGAGGAGACTATTGGGGATAACTACAGAGGAGACTATTGGGGACAACTACAGAGGAGACTATTGGGGATAACTACAGAGGAGACTATTGGGGACACTACAGAGGAGACTATTGGGGATAACTACAGAGGAGACTATTGGGGATAACTACAGAGGAGACTATTGGGGATAACTACAGAGGAGACTATTGGGGATAACTACAGAGGAGACTATTGGGGATAACTACAGAGTAGACTATTGGGGACAACTACAGAGGAGACTATTGGGGATAACTACAGAGGAAACTATTGGGGATAACTACAGAGGAGACCATATGGGACACTACAGAGGAGACTATTGGGGATAACTACAGAGGAGACTATTGGGGATAACTACAGAGGAGACTATTGGGGATAACTACAGAGGAGACCATTGGGGACACTACAGAGGAGACTATTGGGAATAACTAAAGAGGAGACTATTGGGGACACTACAGAGGAGCCTATTGGGGATAACTACAGAGGAGACTATTGGGGATAACTACAGAGGAGACTATTGGGGATAACTACAGAGGAGACTATTGGGGATAACTACAGAGGAGACTATTGGGGATAACTACAGAGGAGACTATTGGGGATAACTACAGAGGAGACTATTGGGGACAACTACAGAGGAGACTATTGGGGACACTACAGAGGAGACTATTGGGGATAACTACAGAGGAGACTATTGGGGATAACTAGTGGGGATTATTTGGGTTAAAAACAGAGAATATTTGGGACATTACAGAGGAGTCTATTGGGGATAACTACAGAGGAGACTATTGGGGATAACTACAGAGGAGACTATTGGGGATAACTACAGAGGAGACTATTGGGGACAACTACAGAGGAGACTATTGGGGACAACTACAGAGGAGACTATTGGGGATAACTACAGAGGAGACTATTGGGGATAACTACAGAGGAGACTATTGGGGACAACTACAGAGGAGACTATTGGGGATAACTACAGAGGAGACTATTGGGGATAACTACAGAGGAGACTATTGGGGATAACTACAGAGGAGACTATTGGGGATAACTACAGAGGAGACCATTGGGGATAACTACAGAGGAGACCATATGGGACACTACAGAGGAGACTATTGGGGATAACTACAGAGGAGACTATTGGGGATAACTACAGAGGAGACCATATGGGACACTACAGAGGAGACTATTGGGGATAACTACAGAGGAGACCATTGGGGATAACTACAGAGGAGACCATTGGGGATAACTACAGAGGAGACCATATGGGACACTACAGAGGAGACTATTGGGGATAACTACAGAGGAGACTATTGGGGATAACTACAGAGGAGACCATTGGGGATAACTACAGAGGAGACCATTGGGGATAACGACAGAGGAGACCATTGGGGATAACTACAGAGGAGACCATTGGGGATAACTACAGAGGAGACCATATGGGACACTACAGAGGAGACTATTGGGGATAACTACAGAGGAGACTATTGGGGATAACTACAGAGGAGACTATTGGGGACACTACAGGGGAGACTATTGGGGATAACTACAGAGGAGACTATTGGGGACACTACAGAGGAGACTATTGGGGATAACTACAGAGGAGACTATTGGGGATAACTACAGAGGAGACTATTGGGGATAACTACAGAGGAGACTATTGGGGATAACTACAGAGGAGGCTATTGGGGATAACTACAGAGGAGACTATTGGGGACAACTACAGAGGAGACTATTGGGGATAACTACAGAGGAGACTATTGGGGATAACTACAGAGGAGACTATTGGGGATAACTACAGAGGAGACTATTGGGGATAACTACAGAGGAGACTATTGGGGACAACTACAGAGGAGACTATTGGGGATAACTACAGAGGAGACTATTGGGGACAACTACAGAGGAGACTATTGGGGATAACTACAGAGGAGACTATTGGGGACACTACAGAGGAGACTATTGGGGATAACTACAGAGGAGACTATTGGGGATAACTACAGAGGAGACTATTGGGGATAACTACAGAGGAGACTATTGGGGATAACTAGTGGGGATTATTTGGGTTAAAAACAGAATATTTGGGACACTACAGAGGAGACTATTGGGGATAACTATTCAGAGGAGACTATTGGGGATAACTACAGAGGAGACTATTGGGGATAACTACAGAGGAGACTATTGGGGATAACTACAGAGGAGACTATTGGGGATAACTACAGAGGAGACCATTGGGGATAACTACAGAGGAGACCATTGGGGATAACTACAGAGGAGACCATTGGCGATAACTACAGAGGAGACCATTGGGGATAACTACAGAGGAGACCATATGGGACACTACAGAGGAGACTATTGGGGATAACTACAGAGGAGACTATTGGGGATAACTACAGAGGAGACTATTGGGGACACTACAGAGGAGACTATTGGGGATAACTACAGAGGAGACTATTGGGGACACTACAGAGGAGACTATTGGGGATAACTACAGAGGAGACTATTGGGGATAACTACAGAGGAGACTATTGGGGATAACTACAGAGGAGACTATTGGGGATAACTACAGAGGAGACTATTGGGGACACTACAGAGGAGACTATTGGGGATAACTACAGAGGAGACTATTGGGGATAACTAGTGGGGATTATTTGGGTTAAAAACAGAGAATATTTGGGACACTACAGAGGAGGCTATTGGGGATAACTACAGAGGAGACTATTGGGGATAACTACAGAGGAGACTATTGGGGATAACTACAGAGGAGACTATTGGGGACAACTACAGAGGAGACTATTGGGGACAACTACAGAGGAGACTATTGGGGATAACTACAGAGGAGACTATTGGGGATAACTACAGAGGAGACTATTGGGGACAACTACAGAGGAGACTATTGGGGATAACTACAGAGGAGACTATTGGGGATAACTACAGAGGAGACCATATGGGACACTACAGAGGAGACTATTGGGGATAACTACAGAGGAGACTATTGGGGATAACTACAGAGGAGACTATTGGGGACAACTACAGAGGAGACTATTGGGGACAACTACAGAGGAGACTATTGGGGATAACTACAGAGGAGACTATTGGGGATAACTACAGAGGAGACTATTGGGGACAACTACAGAGGAGACTATTGGGGATAACTACAGAGGAGACTATTGGGGATAACTACAGAGGAGACCATATGGGACACTACAGAGGAGACTATTGGGGATAACTACAGAGGAGACCATTGGGGATAACTACAGAGGAGACTATTGGGGATAACTACAGAGGAGACTATTGGGGATAACTACAGAGGAGACTATTGGGGATAACTACAGAGGAGACTATTGGGGATAACTACAGAGGAGACCATATGGGACACTACAGAGGAGACCATTGGGGATAACTACAGAGGAGACCATTGGGGATAACTACAGAGGAGACTATTGGGGATAACTACAGAGGAGACCATTGGGGATAACTACAGAGGAGACCATATGGGACACTACAGAGGAGACTATTGGGGATAACTACAGAGGAGACTATTGGGGATAACTACAGAGGAGACTATTGGGGACACTACAGAGGAGACTATTGGGGATAACTACAGAGGAGACTATTGGGGATAACTACAGAGGAGACTATTGGGGATAACTACAGAGGAGACTATTGGGGATAACTACAGAGGAGACTATTGGGGATAACTACAGAGGAGACTATTGGGGACACTACAGAGGAGACTATTGGGGATAACTACAGAGGAGACTATTGGGGATAACTAGTGGGGATTATTTGGGTTAAAAACAGAGAATATTTGGGACACTACAGAGGAGGCTATTGGGGATAACTACAGAGGAGACTATTGGGGATAACTACAGAGGAGACTATTGGGGATAACTACAGAGGAGACTATTGGGGATAACTACAGAGGAGACTATTGGGGATAACTACAGAGGAGACTATTGGGGATAACTACAGAGGAGACTATTGGGGACAACTACAGAGGAGACTATTGGGGATAACTACAGAGGAGACTATTGGGGATAACTACAGAGGAGCCTATTGGGGACAACTACAGAGGAGACTATTGGGGATAACTACAGAGGAGACTATTGGGGATAACTACAGAGGAGACCATATGGGACACTACAGAGGAGACTATTGGGGATAACTACAGAGGAGACCATTGGGGATAACTACAGAGGAGACTATTGGGGATAACTACAGAGGAGACTATTGGGGATAACTACAGAGGAGACTATTGGGGATAACTACAGAGGAGACTATTGGGATAACTACAGAGGAGACCATATGGGACACTACAGAGGAGACCATTGGGGATAACTACAGAGGAGACCATTGGGGATAACTACAGAGGAGACTATTGGGGATAACTACAGAGGAGACCATTGGGGATAACTACAGAGGAGACCATATGGGACACTACAGAGGAGACTATTGGGGATAACTACAGAGGAGACTATTGGGGATAACTACAGAGGAGACTATTGGGGATAACTACAGAGGAGACTATTGGGGATAACTACAGAGGAGACTATTGGGGACACTACAGAGGAGACTATTGGGGATAACTACAGAGGAGGCTATTGGGGATAACTACAGAGGAGACTATTGGGGATAACTACAGAGGAGACTATTGGGGACAACTACAGAGGAGACTATTGGGGACACTACAGAGGAGACTATTGGGGATAACTACAGAGGAGACTATTGGGGATAACTAGTGGGGATTATTTGGGTTAAAAACAGAGAATATTTGGGACACTACAGAGGAGTCTATTGGGGACACTACAGAGGAGACTATTGGGGATACTACAGAGGAGACTATTGGGGACACTACAGAGGAAGACTATTGGGGATAACTACAGAGGAGACTATTGGGGACAACTACAGAGGAGACTATTGGGGATAACTACAGAGGAGACTATTGGGGATAACTACAGAGGAGACTATTGGGGATAACTACAGAGGAGACTATTGGGGATAACTACAGAGGAGGCTATTGGGGGATAACTACAGAGGAGACTATTGGGGACAACTACAGAGGAGACTATTGGGGATAACTACAGAGGAGACTATTGGGGATAACTACAGAGGGAGACTATTGGGGATAACTACAGAGGAGACTATTGGGGATAACTACAGAGGAGACTATTGGGGACAACTACAGAGGAGACTATTGGGGATAACTACAGAGGAGACTATTGGGCGACAACTACAGAGGAGACTATTGGGGATAACTACAGAGGAGACTATTGGGGACACTACAGAGGAGACTATTGGGGATACTACAGAGGAGACTATTGGGGATAACTACAGAGGAGACTATTGGGGATAACTACAGAGGAGACTATTGGGGATAAACTAGGTGGGGATTATTTGGGTTAAAAACAGAATATTTGGGACACTACAGAGGAGACTATTGGGGATAACTATTCAGAGGAGACTATTGGGGATAACTACAGAGGAGACTATTGGGGATAACTACAGAGGAGACTATTGGGGATAACTACAGAGGAGACTATTGGGGACACTACAGAGGAGACTATTGGGGATAACTACAGAGGAGACTATTGGGGATAACTACAGAGGAGACTATTGGGGATAACTACAGAGGAGACTATTGGGGATAACTAGTGGGGATTATTTGGGTTAGAAACAGAATATTTGGGATACTACAGAGGAGACTATTGGGGATAACTATTCAGAGGAGACTATTGGGGATAACTACAGAGGAGACTATTGGGGATAACTACAGAGGAGACTATTGGGGATAACTACAGAGGAGACTATTGGGGATAACTACAGAGGAGACCATTGGGGATAACTACAGAGGAGACCATTGGGGATAACTACAGAGGAGACCATTGGGATAACTACAGAGGAGACCATTGGGGATAACTACAGAGGAGACCATTGGGGATAACTACAGAGGAGACCATTGGGGATAACTACAGAGGAGACCATATGGGACACTACAGAGGAGACTATTGGGGATAACTACAGAGGAGACTATTGGGGATAACTACAGAGGAGACTATTGGGACACTACAGAGGAGACTATTGGGGATAACTACAGAGGAGACTATTGGGGACACTACAGAGGAGACTATTGGGGATAACTACAGAGGAGACTATTGGGATAACTACAGAGGAGACTATTGGGGATAACTACAGAGGAGACTATTGGGGATAACTACAGAGGAGACTATTGGGGACACTACAGAGGGAGACTATTGGGGGACACTACAGAGGAGACTATTGGGGATAACTACAGAGGAGACTATTGGGGATAACTAGTGGGGATTATTTGGGTTAAAAACAGAGAATATTTGGGACACTACAGAGGAGACTATTGGGGATAACTACAGAGGAGACTATTGGGGATAACTACAGAGGAGACTATTGGGGATAACTACAGAGGAGACTATTGGGGATAACTACAGAGGAGACTATTGGGGATAACTACAGAGGAGACTATTGGGGATAACTACAGAGGAGACTATTGGGGATAACTACAGAGGAGACTATTGGGGATAACTACAGAGGAGACTATTGGGGATAACTACAGAGGAGACTATTGGGGATAACTACAGAGGAGACCATATGGGACACTACAGAGGAGACTATTGGGGATAACTACAGAGGAGACCATTGGGGATAACTACAGAGGAGACTATTGGGGATAACTACAGAGGAGACTATTGGGATAACTACAGAGGAGACTATTGGGGATAACTACAGAGGAGACCATATGGGACACTACAGAGGAGACCATTGGGGATAACTACAGAGGAGACCATTGGGGATAACTACAGAGGAGACTATTGGGGATAACTACAGAGGAGACCATTGGGGATAACTACAGAGGAGACCATATGGGACACTACAGAGGAGACTATTGGGGATAACTACAGAGGAGACTATTGGGGATAACTACAGAGGAGACTATTGGGGATAACTACAGAGGAGGACTATTGGGGATAACTACAGAGGAGACTATGGGGATAACTAGAGAGGAGACTATTGGGGATAACTAGAGAGGAGACTATTGGGGATAACTACAGAGGAGACCATATGGGACACTACAGAGGAGACTATTGGGATAACACAGAGGAACCATTGGGGATAACTACAGAGGAGACCATTGGGGATAACTACAGAGGAGACTATTGGGGATAACTACAGAGGAGACTATTGGGATAACTACAGAGGAGACTATTGGGATAACTACAGAGGGAGACTATTGGGGATAACTACAGAGGAGACTATTGGGGATAACTAACAGAGGAGACTATTGGGGATAACTACAGAGGAGACCATATGGGACACTACAGAGGAGACCATTGGGATAACTACAGAGGAGACCATTGGGGATAACTACAGAGGAGACTATTGGGGATAACTACAGAGGAGACCATTGGGGATAACTACAGAGGAGACCATATGGGACACTACAGAGGAGACTATTGGGGATAACTACAGAGGAGACTATTGGGGATAACTACAGAGGAGACTATTGGGGACACTACAGAGGAGACTATTGGGGATAACTACAGAGGAGACTATTGGGGACACTACAGAGGAGACTATTGGGGATAACTACAGAGGAGACTATTGGGGATAACTACAGAGGAGACTATTGGGGATAACTACAGAGGAGACTATTGGGGATAACTACAGAGGAGACTATTGGGGATAACTACAGAGGAGACTATTGGGGATAACTACAGAGGAGTCTATTGGGGATAACTACAGAGGAGACCATATGGGGATAACTACAGAGGAGACCATATGGGACACTACAGAGGAGACTATTGGGGATAACTACAGAGGAGACCATTGGGGATAACTACAGAGGAGACTATTGGGGATAACTACAGAGGAGACTATTGGGGATAACTACAGAGGAGACTATTGGGGATAACTACAGAGGAGACTATTGGGGATAACTACAGAGGAGACTATTGGGGATAACTACAGAGGAGACCATATGGGACACTACAGAGGAGACCATTGGGGATAACTACAGAGGAGACCATTGGGGATAACTACAGAGGAGACTATTGGGGATAACTACAGAGGAGACTATTGGGGATAACTACAGAGGAGACCATTGGGGATAACTACAGAGGAGACCATATGGGACACTACAGAGGAGACTATTGGGGATAACTACAGAGGAGACTATTGGGGATAACTACAGAGGAGACCATATGGGACACTACAGAGGAGACTATTGGGGATAACTACAGAGGAGACCATTGGGGATAACTACAGAGGAGACTATTGGGGATAACTACAGAGGAGACCATTGGGGATAACTACAGAGGAGACCATATGGGACACTACAGAGGAGACTATTGGGGATAACTACAGAGGAGACTATTGGGGATAACTACAGAGGAGACTATTGGGGATAACTACAGAGGAGACTATTGGGGATAACTACAGAGGAGACTATTGGGGATAACTACAGAGGAGACTATTGGGGATAACTAGAGAGGAGACTATTGGGGATAACTACAGAGGAGACCATATGGGACACTACAGAGGAGACTATTGGGGATAACTACAGAGGAGACCATTGGGGATAACTACAGAGGAGACTATTGGGGATAACTACAGAGGAGACTATTGGGGATAACTACAGAGGAGACTATTGGGGATAACTACAGAGGAGACTATTGGGGATAACTACAGAGGAGACTATTGGGGATAACTACAGAGGAGACTATTGGGGATAACTACAGAGGAGACCATATGGGACACTACAGAGGAGACTATTGGGGATAACTACAGAGGAGACCATTGGGGATAACTACAGAGGAGACTATTGGGGATAACTACAGAGGAGACCATTGGGGATAACTACAGAGGAGACCATATGGGACACTACAGAGGAGACTATTGGGGATAACTACAGAGGAGACTATTGGGGATAACTACAGAGGAGACTATTGGGGACACTACAGAGGAGACTATTGGGGATAACTACAGAGGAGACTATTGGGGACACTACAGAGGAGACTATTGGGGATAACTACAGAGGAGACTATTGGGGATAACTACAGAGGAGACTATTGGGGATAACTACAGAGGAGACTATTGGGGATAACTACAGAGGAGACTATTGGGGATAACTACAGAGGAGACTATTGGGGATAACTACAGAGGAGACTATTGGGGATAACTACAGAGGAGACCATATGGGACACTACAGAGGAGACCATTGGGGATAACTACAGAGGAGACCATTGGGGATAACTACAGAGGAGACCATTGGGACACTACAGAGGAGACTATTGGGGATAACTACAGAGGAGACCATTGGGGATAACTACAGAGGAGACTATTGGGGATAGACTACAGAGGAGAACTATTGGGGATAACTACAGAGGAGACTATTGGGGATAACTACAGAGGAGACTATTGGGGATAAACTACAGAGGAGACCATATGGGACACTACAGAGGAGACCATTGGGGATAACTACAGAGGAGACCATTGGGGATAACTACAGAGGAGACTATTGGGGATAACTACAGAGGAGACTATTGGGATAACTACAGAGGAGACCATTGGGATAACTACAGAGGAGACAATATGGGAACTACAGAGGAGACTATTGGGGATAACTACAGAGGAGACTATTGGGGATAACTACAGAGGAGATATTGGGACACTACAGAGGAGACTATTGGGGATAACTACAGAGGAGACTATGGGGATAACTAGTGGGGATTATTTGGGTTAAAAACAGAGAATATTTGGGAACATACAGAGGAGACTATTGGGGATAACTACAGAGGAGACTATTGGGGATAACTACAGAGGAGACTATTGGGGATAACTACAGAGGAGACTATTGGGGACAACTACAGAGGAGACTATTGGGGATAACTACAGAGGAGACTATTGGGGATAACTACAGAGGAGACTATTGGGGATAACTACAGAGGAGACTATTGGGGATAACTACAGAGGAGACTATTGGGGATAACTACAGAGGAGACCATATGGGACACTACAGAGGAGACTATTGGGGATAACTACAGAGGAGACTATTGGGGATAACTACAGAGGAGACTATTGGGGATAACTACAGAGGAGACTATTGGGGATAACTACAGAGGAGACTATTGGGGATAACTACAGAGGAGACTATTGGGGATAACTACAGAGGAGACTATTGGGGATAACTACAGAGGAGACCATATGGGACACTACAGAGGAGACTATTGGGGATAACTACAGAGGAGACTATTGGGGATAACTACAGAGGAGACCATTGGGGATAACTACAGAGGAGACTATTGGGGATAACTACAGAGGAGACTATTGGGGATAACTACAGAGGAGACTATTGGGGATAACTACAGAGGAGACTATTGGGGATAACTACAGAGGAGACTATTGGGGATAACTACAGAGGAGACTATTGGGGATAACTACAGAGGAGACCATATGGGACACTACAGAGGAGACTATTGGGGATAACTACAGAGGAGACTATTGGGGATAACTACAGAGGAGACTATTGGGGATAACTACAGAGGAGACTATTGGGGATAACTACAGAGGAGACCATATGGGACACTACAGAGGAGACTATTGGGGATAACTACAGAGGAGACTATTGGGGATAACTACAGAGGAGACTATTGGGGACACTACAGAGGAGACTATTGGGGATAACTACAGAGGAGACTATTGGGGACACTACAGAGGAGACTATTGGGGATAACTACAGAGGAGACTATTGGGGATAACTACAGAGGAGACTATTGGGGATAACTACAGAGGAGACTATTGGGGATAACTACAGAGGAGACTATTGGGGATAACTACAGAGGAGACTATTGGGGATAACTACAGAGGAGACTATTGGGGATAACTACAGAGGAGACTATGGGGATAACTACAGAGGAGACCATATGGGATACTACAGAGGAGACTATTGGGGATAACTACAGAGGAGACTATTGGGGATAACTACAGAGGAGACTATTGGGGATAACTACAGAGGAGACTATTGGGGATAACTACAGAGGAGACTATTGGGGATAACTACAGAGGAGACTATTGGGGATAACTACAGAGGAGACTATTGGGGATAACTACAGAGGAGACCATATGGGACACTACAGAGGAGACTATTGGGGATAACTACAGAGGAGACCATTGGGGATAACTACAGAGGAGACTATTGGGGATAACTACAGAGGAGACTATTGGGGATAACTACAGAGGAGACCATTGGGGATAACTACAGAGGAGACATATGGGACACTACAGAGGAGACTATTGGGGATAACTACAGAGGAGACTATTGGGGATAACTACAGAGGAGACCATATGGGACACTACAGAGGAGACCATTGGGGATAACTACAGAGGAGACCATTGGGGATAACTACAGAGGAGACTATTGGGGATAACTACAGAGGAGACCATTGGGGATAACTACAGAGGAGACCATATGGGACACTACAGAGGAGACTATTGGGGATAACTACAGAGGAGACTATTGGGGATAACTACAGAGGAGACTATTGGGGATAACTACAGAGGAGACTATTGGGGATAACTACAGAGGAGACTATTGGGGATAACTACAGAGGAGACTATTGGGGATAACTACAGAGGAGACTATTGGGGATAACTACAGAGGAGACCATATGGGACACTACAGAGGAGACTATTGGGGATAACTACAGAGGAGACCATTGGGGATAACTACAGAGGAGACTATTGGGGATAACTACAGAGGAGACTATTGGGGATAACTACAGAGGAGACTATTGGGGATAACTACAGAGGAGACTATTGGGGATAACTACAGAGGAGACTATTGGGGATAACTACAGAGGAGACTATTGGGGATAACTACAGAGGAGACCATATGGGACACTACAGAGGAGACCATTGGGGATAACTACAGAGGAGACCATTGGGGATAACTACAGAGGAGACTATTGGGGATAACTACAGAGGAGACATTGGGGATAACTACAGAGGAGACCATATGGGACACTACAGAGGAGACTATTGGGGATAACTACAGAGGAGACTATTGGGGATAACTACAGAGGAGACTATTGGGGACACTACAGAGGAGACTATTGGGGATAACTACAGAGGAGACTATTGGGGACACTACAGAGGAGACTATTGGGGATAACTACAGAGGAGACTATTGGGGATAACTACAGAGGAGACTATTGGGGATAACTACAGAGGAGACTATTGGGGATAACTACAGAGGAGACTATTGGGGATAACTACAGAGGAGACTATTGGGGATAACTACAGAGGAGACTATTGGGGATAACTACAGAGGAGACCATATGGGACACTACAGAGGAGACCATTGGGGATAACTACAGAGGAGACCATTGGGGATAACTACAGAGGAGACCATATGGGACACTACAGAGGAGACTATTGGGGATAACTACAGAGGAGACTATTGGGGATAACTACAGAGGAGACTATTGGGGATAACTACAGAGGAGACTATTGGGGATAACTACAGAGGAGACTATTGGGGATAACTACAGAGGAGACTATTGGGGATAACTACAGAGGAGACCATATGGGACACTACAGAGGAGACTATTGGGGATAACTACAGAGGAGACTATTGGGGATAACTACAGAGGAGACTATTGGGGATAACTACAGAGGAGACTATTGGGGATAACTACAGAGGAGACTATTGGGGATAACTACAGAGGAGACTATTGGGGACACTACAGAGGAGACTATTGGGGATAACTACAGAGGAGACTATTGGGGATAACTACAGAGGAGACTATTGGGGACACTACAGAGGAGACTATTGGGGATAACTACAGAGGAGACTATTGGGGATAACTAGTGGGGATTATTGGGTTAAAAACAGAGAATATTTGGGACACTACAGAGGAGACTATTGGGGATAACTACAGAGGAGACTATTGGGGATAACTACAGAGGAGACTATTGGGGATAACTACAGAGGAGACTATTGGGGACAACTACAGAGGAGACTATTGGGGATAACTACAGAGGAGACTATTGGGGATAACTACAGAGGAGACTATTGGGGATAACTACAGAGGAGACTATTGGGGATAACTACAGAGGAGACTATTGGGGATAACTACAGAGGAGACTATTGGGGATAACTACAGAGGAGACTATTGGGGATAACTACAGAGGAGACTATTTGGGGATAACTACAGAGAGACTATTGGGGACACTACAGAGGAGACTATTGGGGATAACTACAGAGGAGACTATTGGGGATAACTACAGAGGAGACTATTGGGGATAACTACAGAGGAGACTATTGGGGATAACTACAGAGGAGACTATTGGGGATAACTACAGAGGAGACTATTGGGGATAACTACAGAGGAGACTATTGGGGATAACTACAGAGGAGACCATATGGGATAACTACAGAGGAGACTATTGGGGATAACTACAGAGGAGACTATTGGGATACTACAGAGGAGACTATTGGGGATAACTACAGAGGAGACTATTGGGGATAACTACAGAGGAGACTATTGGGGATAACTACAGAGGAGACTATTGGGGATAACTACAGAGGAGACTATTGGGGATAACTACAGAGGAGACTATTGGGGATAACTACAGAGGAGACTATTGGGGATAACTACAGAGGAGACTATTGGGGATAACTACAGAGGAGACTATTGGGGATAACTACAGAGGAGACTATTGGGGATAACTACAGAGGAGACTATTGGGGATAACTACAGAGGAGACTATTGGGGATAACTACAGAGGGATTATTGGGTTAAAAACAGAGAATATTGGGATACTACAGAGGAGACCATTGGGGATAACTACAGAGGAGACTATTGGGGATAACTACAGAGGAGACTATTGGGGATAACTACAGAGGAGACTATTGGGGATAACTACAGAGGAGACTATTGGGGATAACTACAGAGGAGACTATTGGGGATAACTACAGAGGAGACTATTGGGGATAACTACAGAGGAGACTATTGGGGATAACTACAGAGGAGACTATTGGGGATAACTACAGAGGAGACTATTGGGGATAACTACAGAGGAGACTATTGGGGATAACTACAGAGGAGACTATTGGGGATAACTACAGAGGAGACTATTGGGGATAACTACAGAGGAGACTATTGGGGATACTACAGAGGAGACTATTGGGGATAACTACAGAGGAGACTATTGGGGATAACTACAGAGGAGACTATTGGGGATAACTACAGAGGAGACTATTGGGGATAACTACAGAGGAGACTATTGGGGATAACTACAGAGGAGACTATTGGGGATAACTACAGAGGAGACTATTGGGGATAACTACAGAGGAGACTATTGGGGATAACTACAGAGGAGACTATTGGGGACAACTACAGAGGAGACTATTGGGGATAACTACAGAGGAGACTATTGGGGATAACTACAGAGGAGACTATTGGGGATAACTACAGAGGAGACTATTGGGGATAACTACAGAGGAGACCATTGGGGATAACTACAGAGGAGACTATTGGGGATAACTACAGAGGAGACTATTGGGGATAACTACAGAGGAGACTATTGGGGATAACTACAGAGGAGACTATTGGGGATAACTACAGAGGAGACTATTGGGGATAACTACAGAGGAGACCATATGGGACACTACAGAGGAGACCATTGGGGATAACTACAGAGGAGACCATTGGGGATAACTACAGAGGAGACTATTGGGGATAACTACAGAGGAGACTATTGGGGATAACTACAGAGGAGACCATTGGTGGATAACTACAGAGGAGACCATATGGACACTACAGAGGAGACTATTGGGGATAACTACAGAGGAGACTATTGGGGATAACTACAGAGGAGACCATATGGGACACTACAGAGGAGACCATTGGGGATAACTACAGAGGAGACCATTGGGGATAACTACAGAGGAGACTATTGGGGATAACTACAGAGGAGACCATTGGGGATAACTACAGAGGAGACCATATGGGACACTACAGAGGAGACTATTGGGGATAACTACAGAGGAGACTATTGGGGATAACTACAGAGGAGACTATTGGGGATAAACTAAGAGGAGACTATTGGGATAACTACAGAGGAGACTATTGGGGATAACTAGAGAGGAGACTATTGGGGATAACTAGAGAGGAGACTATTGGGATAACTACAGAGGAGACCATATGGGACACTACAGAGGAGACTATTGGGGATAAACTACAGAGGAGACCATGGGATAAGAGAGAATGGGATAACTACAGAGGAGACCATTGGGATAACTACAGAGGAGGACTATTGGGGATAACTACAGAGGAGACTATTGGGGATAACTACAGAGGAGACTATTGGGGATAACTACAGAGGAGACTATTGGGGATAACTACAGAGGACTTGGGAAACTAAGAGGAGACCATATGGGACACTACAGAGGAGACCATTGGGGATAACTACAGAGGAGACCATTGGGGATAACTACAGAGGAGACTATTGGGGATAACTACAGAGGAGACCATTGGGGATAACTAAGAGGAGACCATATGGGACACTACAGAGGAGACTATTGGGGATAACTACAGAGGAGACTATTGGGGATAAACTACAGAGGAGACTATTGGGGACACTACAGAGGAGACTATTGGGGATAACTACAGAGGAGACTATTGGGGACACTACAGAGGAGACTATTGGGATAACTACAGAGGAGGACTATGGGGATAACTACAGAGGAGACTATTGGGGATAACTACAGAGGAGACTATTGGGGATAACTACAGAGGAGACTATTGGGGATAACTACAGAGGAGACTATTGGGGATAACTACAGAGGAGACTATTGGGGATAACTACAGAGGAGACCATATGGGACACTACAGAGGAGACCATTGGGGATAACTACAGAGGAGACCATTGGGGATAACTACAGAGGAGACCATTGGGGATAACTACAGAGGAGACCATATGGGACACTACAGAGGAGACTATTGGGATAACTACAGAGGAGACCATTGGGGATAACTACAGAGGAGACTATTGGGGATAACTACAGAGGAGACTATTGGGGATAACTACAGAGGAGACTATTGGGGATAACTACAGAGGAGACCTATTGGGGATAACTACAGAGGAGACCATATGGGACACTACAGAGGAGACCATTGGGGATAACTACAGAGGAGACCATTGGGGATAACTACAGAGGAGACTATTGGGGATAACTACAGAGGAGACTATTGGGGATAACTACAGAGGAGACCATTGGGGATAACTACAGAGGAGACCATATGGGACACTACAGAGGAGACTATTGGGGATAACTACAGAGGAGACTATTGGGGATAACTACAGAGGAGACTATTGGGGACACTACAGAGGAGACTATTGGGGATAACTACAGAGGAGACTATTGGGGATAACTAGTGGGGATTATTTGGGTTAAAACAGAGAATATTTGGGACACTACAGAGGAGTCTATTGGGGATAACTACAGAGGAGACTATTGGGGATAACTACAGAGGAGACTATTGGGGATAACTACAGAGGAGACTATTGGGGACAACTACAGAGGAGACTATTGGGGATAACTACAGAGGAGACTATTGGGGATAACTACAGAGGAGACTATTGGGGATAACTACAGAGGAGACTATTGGGGATAACTACAGAGGAGACTATTGGGGACCACTACAGAGGAGACTATTGGGGATAACTACAGAGGAGACTATTGGGGATAACTAGTGGGGATTATTTGGGTTAAAAACAGAGAATATTTGGGACACTACAGAGGAGACTATTGGGGATAAACTACAGAGGAGACTATTGGGGATAACTACAGAGGAGACTATTGGGGATAACTACAGAGGAGACTATTGGGGATAACTACAGAGGAGACTATTGGGGATAACTACAGAGGAGACTATTGGGGATAACTACAGAGGAGACTATTGGGATAACTACAGAGGAGACCATATGGGACACTACAGAGGAGACTATTGGGGATAACTACAGAGGAGACTATTGGGGATACCTACAGAGGAGACTATTGGGGATAACTACAGAGGAGACTATTGGGGACACTACAGAGGAGACTATTGGGGATAACTACAGAGGAGACTATTGGGGATAACTACAGAGAGACTATTGGGGACACTACAGAGGAGACTATTGGGGATAACTACAGAGGAGACTATTGGGGATAACTACAGAGGAGACTATTGGGGATAACTACAGAGGAGACTATTGGGGACAACTACAGAGGAGACTATTGGGGACACTACAGAGGAGACTATTGGGGATAACTACAGAGGAGACTATTGGGGATAACTAGTGGGGATTATTTGGGTTAAAAACAGAGAATATTTGGGACACTACAGAGGAGTCTATTGGGGGATAACTACAGAGGAGACTATTGGGGATAACTACAGAGGAGACTATTGGGGATAACTACAGAGGAGACTATTGGGGACAACTACAGAGGAGACTATTGGGGACAACTACAGAGGAGACTATTGGGGATAACTACAGAGGAGACTATTGGGGATAACTACAGAGGAGACTATTGGGGACAACTACAGAGGAGACTATTGGGGATAACTACAGAGGAGACTATTGGGGATAACTACAGAGGAGACTATTGGGGATAACTACAGAGGAGGCTATTGGGGATAACTACAGAGGAGACTATTGGGGATAACTACAGAGGAGACTATTGGGGATAACTACAGAGGAGACTATTGGGGATAACTACAGAGGAGACTATTGGGGATAACTACAGAGGAGACTATTGGGGATAACTACAGAGAGACTCTTGGGACTATTTGGGGATAACTACAGAGGAGACCATATGGACACTACAGAGGAGACTATTGGGGATAACTACAGAGGAGACTATTGGGGATAACTACAGAGGAGACTATTGGGGATAACTACAGAGGAGACTATTGGTGACACTACAGAGGAGACTATTGGGGATAACTACAGAGGAGACTATTGGGGACACACTACAGAGGAGACTATTGGGGATAACTACAGAGGAGACTATTGGGGATAACTACAGAGGAGACTATTGGGGATAACTACAGAGGAGACTATTGGGGACAACTACAGAGGAGACTATTGGGGACACTACAGAGGAGACTATTGGGGATAACTACAGAGGAGACTATTGGGGATAACTAGTGGGGATTATTTGGGTTAAAAACAGAGAATATTTGGGACACTACAGAGGAGTCATTGGGGATAACTACAGAGGAGACTATTGGGGATAACTACAGAGGAGACTATTGGGGATAACTACAGAGGAGACTATTGGGGACAACTACAGAGGAGACTATTGGGGACAACTACAGAGGAGACTATTGGGGACACTACAGAGGAGACTATTGGGGACAACTACAGAGGAGACTATTGGGGACAACTACAGAGGAGACTATTGGGGATAACTACAGAGGAGACTATTGGGGATAACTACAGAGGAGACTATTGGGGATAACTACAGAGGAGACTATTGGGGATAACTACTGAGGAGACCATTGGGGATAACTACAGAGGAGACCATATGGGACACTACAGAGGAGACTATTGGGGATAACTACAGAGGAGACTATTGGGGATAACTACAGAGGAGACTATTGGGGATAACTACAGAGGAGACTATTGGGGACACTACAGAGGAGACTATTGGGGATAACTACAGAGGAGACCATTGGGGATAACTACAGAGGAGACCATTGGGGATACTACAGAGGAGACCATTGGGGATAACTACAGAGGAGACCATATGGGACACTACAGAGGAGACCATTGGGGATAACTACAGAGGAGACTATTGGGGATAACTACAGAGGAGACCATTGGGGATAACTACAGAGGAGACCATTGGGGATAACTACAGAGGAGACCATTGGGGATAACTACAGAGGAGACCATTGGGGATAACTACAGAGGAGACCATTGGGGATAACTACAGAGGAGACCATATGGGACACTACAGAGGAGACTATTGGGGATAACTACAGAGGAGACTATTGGGGATAACTACAGAGGAGACTATTGGGGACACTACAGAGGAGACTATTGGGGATAACTACAGAGGAGACCATATGGGACACTACAGAGGAGACTATTGGGGATAACTACAGAGGAGACCATTGGGGATAACTACAGAGGAGACCATTGGGGATAACTACAGAGGAGACCATTGGGGATAACTACAGAGGAGACCATTGGGGATAACTACAGAGGAGACCATTGGGGATAACTACAGAGGAGACCATATGGGACACTACAGAGGAGACTATTGGGGATAACTACAGAGGAGACTATTGGGGATAACTACAGAGGAGACTATTGGGGATAACTACAGAGGAGACTATTGGGGATAACTACAGAGGGGACTATTGGGGATAACTACAGAGGGGACTATTGGAGATAACTACAGAGGGGACTATTGGGGATAACTACAGAGGAGGCCATATGGGACACTACAGAGGAGACTATTGGGGATAACTACAGAGGAGACTATTGGGGATAACTACAGAGGAGACTATTGGGGATAACTACAGAGGAGACTATTGGGGATAACTACAGAGGAGACTATTGGGGATAACTACAGAGGAGACTATTGGGGATAACTACAGAGGAGACTATTGGGGATAACTACAGAGGAGACTATTGGGGATAACTACAGAGGAGACTATTGGGGATAACTACAGAGGAGACTATTGGGGATAACTACAGAGGGGACTATTGGGGATAACTACAGAGGAGGCCATATGGGACACTACAGAGGAGACTATTGGGGATAACTACAGAGGAGACTATTGGGGATAACTACAGAGGAGACCATTGGGGATAACTACAGAGGAGACTATTGGGGATAACTACAGAGGAGACTATTGGGGATAACTACAGAGGAGACTATTGGGGATAACTACAGAGGAGACTATTGGGGATAACTACAGAGGGGACTATTGGGGATAACTACAGAGGGGACTATTGGGGATAACTACAGAGGGGACTATTGGGGATAACTACAGAGGAGACCATATGGGACACTACAGAGGAGACTATTGGGGACAACTATAGAGGGGACTATTGGGGACAACTATAGAGGGGACTATTGGGGACAACTATAGAGGGTACTATTTGGGACACTACAGAGGGTACTATTGGGGACAACTAGGAATGGCCTGCAGGGTGGAAGGGAGGGACTAACCTCTTGATGCCTTGACTCTGCATGAGAGCAGCCTGGTTCATGGCTCGGATCCAACCATTCATGTCCTCCTGGGTGTCGGCACTGAAGAAGTACGTCCTCATCCCACCGTGCTCTGCCTGCGAGCCAATCACAGAATTCTTATTGTAAATGTAGGAGCGCATTCCTGTGTGGCTCGCCTGTGGAGAGAGAAGAGAAGAGACATCAGAACCAAAAAAAATTGAATTTTGGGATGGGAAGGATGGGATGGAGGGGTTGAGGGGTCAAAGGGCACCATCGTCTCTACACTTCATGCACACGTATGAAGAAGCATTGGTTTTAAAGTAGTCAGTTTCATCTGTATATTTGAAGTGTTTCAAAAGTCCTAATGCACAGAAAATTCTATCATTAATACCCTTGGGCACAAACTAATGTCACACAAACTTATAACGTACCCAACATAGCGTACCCAGTTTGCCTAGCTATAAGCATTGTTACGAAGCACAACCTTTCACCCATATGCACACGAGAGACATACACAGTAAAAAAACACAGTGAGACAAGCACAACACAAAGAGAAAACTCATAATTAGCCTTACCCTGGTCACTGGCTGCTACAGGCTAGAGTAGATCCGTCTCTACAGTATAGTGTAATGGGCTTTTGCCCCCTGTCTGGCACCTACTGTAAATCTGCCCACCCCAATACTAATCTCCCCATCCGGCCCTGATAGGGAGCCAACGCTGCCACTGACAACCTACTGTCCAATTACAACACAGATCAGCCTTTTCCCAACACAGTTCCACCCCAAACTACTACACTGCCCAGTCCACAAATAAGACCTTTATACAGCCCTCTGCTCTCCAAACCACTCTACTGCCTTTCCCATTACAATACAACCTGTATCATCCAGTACTGCCCAGCATGCTAGTCCATGCATAGTCCCAGACCGTCATTTTGCCTGTCCCTATTACACAACTCTTCAAAGTAGCACATTCCTGTACTCTGTTACAATATCCTTCAATCTATCCTAATGTATAATAACTCTGAGTCTGGGTACAGCCTTGCAGCCTCAGAATGCATCCCAAATGGCACCCTATTCCTTATATAGTGCACTGCTTTTCACCAGATCCCTATGGGCCTTTGTCAAAAGTAGTACACCATTTGGAATTAGGATGTCATTTGGAATTCACCCCATGTCTACCAGGATCCATCCTCCATTTACAAACAAACAGCAATCCATTGTAAATCACTGAAAACTTCTCTTTAACGTACAACATGTGCATCCACCATCATGTCGTGTTTCTGTTTAGTATTGTACTGTGACTTGTGATCAGCTGTAGTGATCTTACTTGGCTGTGGGTTTAACAAAGCCTGTTTTGATTGCAGAGTCCTGTATTATCCAGCAGCATAGCGCCAGCGTGATCCCAACTGAATCCCCCAGAGAAAAGTGCTGAATGGACAGGCCAGAACCAGACCCATGACTAGGGTCCACATCCATACAGTCTACCACACACATCAGCAATGTGGGGATGTTTCGTATCGGAAAAGTTACTTACAGTGCCTTGCGAAAGTATTCGGCCCCCTTGAACTTTGCGACCTTTTGCCACATTTCAGGCTTCAAACATAAAGATATAAAACTGTATTTTTTTGTGAAGAATCAACAACAAGTGGGATACAATCATGAAGTGGAACGACATTTATTGGATATTTCAAACTTTTTTAACAAATCAAAAACTGAAAAATTGGGCGTGCAAAATTATTCAGCCCCCTTAAGTTAATACTTTGTAGCGCCACCTTTTGCTGCGATTACAGCTGTAAGTCGCTTGGGGTATGTTTATCAGTTTTGCACATCGAGAGACTGACATTTTTTCCCATTCCTCCTTGCAAAACAGCTCGAGCTCAGTGAGGTTGGATGGAGAGCATTTGTGAACAGCAGTTTTCAGTTCTTTCCACAGATTCTCGATTGGATTCAGGTCTGGACTTTGACTTGGCCATTCGAACACCTGGATATGTTTATTTTTGAACCATTCCATTGTAGATTTTGCTTTATGTTTTGGATCATTGTCTTGTTGGAAGACAAATCTCCATCCCAGTCTCAGTCCATCAGGTTTTCTTCCAGAATGGTCCTGTATTTGGCTCCATCCATCTTCCCATCAATTTTAACCATCTTCCCTGTCCCTGCTGAAGAAAAGCAGGCCCAAACCATGATGCTGCCACCACCATGTTTGACAGTGGGGATGGTGTGTTCAGGGTGATGAGCTGTGTTGCTTTTACACCAAACGTAACGTTTTGCATTGTTGCCAAAAGGTTCAATTTTGGTTTCATCTGACCAGAGCACCTTCTTCCACATGTTTGGTGTGTCTCCCAGGTGGCTTGTGGCAAACTTTAAACGACACTTTTTATGGATATCTTTAAGAAATGGCTTTCTTCTTGCCACTCTTCCATAAAGGCCAGATTTGTGCAATATACGACTGATTGTTGTCCTATGGACAGAGTCTCCCACCTCAGCTGTAGATCTCTGCAGTTCATCCAGAGTGATCATGGGCCTCTTGGCTGCATCTCTGATCAGTCTTCTCCTTGTATGAGCTGAAAGTTTAGAGGGACGGCCAGGTCTTGGTAGATTTGCAGTGGTCTGATACTCCTTCCATTTCAATATTATCGCCTGCACAGTGCTCCTTGGGATGTTTAAAGCTTGGGAAATCTTTTTGTATCCAAATCTGGCTTTAAACTTCTTCACAACAGTATCTCGGACCTGCCTGGTGTGTTCCTTGTTCTTCATGATGCTCTCTGCGCTTTTAACGGACCTCTGAGACTATCACAGTGCAGGTGCATTTATACGGAGACTTGATTAGACACAGGTGGATTGTATTTATCATCATTAGTCATTTAGGTCAACATTGGATCATTCAGAGATCCTCACTGAACTTCTGGAGAGAGTTTGATGCACTGAAAGTAAAGGGGCTGAATAATTTTGCACGCCTAATTTTTCAGTTTTTGATTTGTTAAAAAAGTTTGAAATATCCAATAAATGTCGTTCCACTTCATGATTGTGTCCCACTTGTTGATTCTTCACAAAAAAATACAGTTTTATATCTTTATGTTTGAAGCCTGAAATGTGGCAAAAGGTCGCAAAGTTCAAGGGGGCCGAATACTTTCGCAAGGCACTGTACTTTCCACAGTTCCTATCACCCAGCCCTCTCCCCTCTTTAGCATGGAAGACTAGAAGGCTCTATTTTAAGGCTCCCTTGACATAACTTAAGACCAGACCCACCTAATGTTTTCATTGGGTAATGAACCTGGGTGATCTATCTTCAGGCTGATCTTAACTTTAAGAACTAGAGAGCCTTTGGGGCGGGGTATCAACAGATAGACAGACATCCCACTAACTTCCAGGACCTATTCCACTAATAGAAACCATGCCAATGAGTCAAATAAAAACCAATCCAAAAATCCGAAACGTTTATTCATTTTATTTAACCTTGACTTAACCAGGAAAGCCCATTGAGACCCAGACTCAAGGGAGACCTGACCAAGAAGGCAGCAACAATCAATACATTACAGAATTCAAATATACAACAATATAATACAATTCAACAACATGATCCAGCCTAAAAAAAGCATTTACACTCCTCTGTAACAGAGTCTCCCATCAAAATGTTTAATTCATTCAGTGGCACTAACATATCTAGATGAGGTATAAATGGTAGACTATTCCATGTAGAGGTCAGCCGATTAATCGGAATGGCCGATTAATTAGGGCCGATTTCATAACAATCAGAAATCTGTATTTTTGGGAACCAATTTCCCCTTCTTTTTTTTGGGGACCTTTTATTTAACTAGGCAAGTCAGTAAATAACACATTCTTATTTTCAATGACTGCCTAGGAACTATGGGTTAACTGCCTTGTTCAGGGGCAGAATGACAGATTTTCACCTTGTCAGCTCAGGGGTTCCAATCTTGCAACCGCACAGTTAACTAGTCCGACGCTCTAACCATTGCACTCCACGAGTAGCCTGTGTAACGGCGTTCTTCGTTTGTCGAAAGAGAGGACCGAAATGCAGCGTGGTGGTTACTCATGTCTTTAATGAAGAAATGACGGTACATGAACTAACTATAGAATACAAAACAACAAACGGAACGTGAAACTTATTACAGCCTATCTGGTGAACACTACACAGAGACAGGAACAATCACCCACGAAATACAAAGCGAAACCCAGGCTACCTAAATACGGTTCCCAATCCGAGCCAACAAGAATCACCTGACTCAGATTGAGAACCGCCTCAGGCAGCCAAACCTAACTAGACACACCCCTAATCATTAGCAATCCCAAATCCTATAAAACCCCAATACGAAACACAACACATAAACCCATGTCACACCCTGGCCTGACCAAAATATATAACGAAAACACAAAACACTATGACCAAGGCGTGACAGAACCCCCCCCCCCTAAGGTGCGGACTCCCGGACGCACCTCAAAACCATAGGGAGGGTCCGGGTGGGCGTCTGTCCATGGTAGCGGCTCCGGCTCGGGACGTGGGCCCCACTTCATTAATGTCCTAGTTCCTCCCCTTCGCGTCCTGGGATAATCCACCCTCGCCGCCGACCATGGCCTAATAGTCCTCACCCAGAACCCCACAGAACTGAGGAGCAGCTCGTGACTGAGGGGTAGCTCGGGACTGAGGGGCAGCTCGGGACTGAGGGGCAGCTCGGGACTGAGGGACAGCCCGGGACTGAGGGGCAGCCCGGAACTGAGGGGCAGCCCGGAACTGAGGGGCAGCCCGGAACTGAGGGGCAGCCCGGAACTGAGTGGCAGCCAGGAACTGAGTGGAAGCCCAGTACTGAGAGGAAGCCCAGTACTGAGAGGAAGCTCAGGTAGGTAGTAGGCTCCGGTAGATCCTGGCTGGCTGGCGGATCTGGAAGATTCTGGTTGACTAGCAGATCTGGAAGATTCTGGTTGACTGGCAGATCTGGAAGATTCTGGTTGACTGGCAGATCTGGAAGATTCTGGTTGACTAGCAGATCTGGAAGATTCTGGTTGACTAGCAGATCTGGAAGATTCTGGTTGACTAGCAGATCTGGAAGATTCTGGTTGACTAGGCAGATCTGGAAGATTCTGGTTGACTGGCAGATCTGGAAGATTCTGGTTGACTGGCAGATCTGGAAGATTCTGGTTGACTGGCAGATCTGGAAGATTCTGGTTGACTGGCAGATCTGGAAGATTCTGGTTGACTGGCAGATCTGGAAGATTCTGGTTGACTGGCAGATTCTGGTTGACTGGCAGATCTGGAAGATTCTGGTTGACTGGCAGATCTGGAAGATTCTGGTTGACTGGCAGATCTGGAAGATTCTGGTTGACTGGCAGATCTGGAAGAGACTGGCTGACTGGCAGATCTGGAAGAGTCTGGCGGATCTGGAAGAGTCTGGCTGACTGGCAGATCCTGGCCGACTGGCAGATCCTGGCCGACTGGCACTACTGGCAGATCCTGGCCGACTGGCACTACTGGCAGATCCTGGCCGACTGGCACTACTGGCAGATCCTGGCCGACTGGCACTACTGGCAGATCCTGGCCGACTGGCACTACTGGCAGATCCTGGCCGACTGGCACTTCTGGCGGATCCTGGCTGACTGGCACTTCTGGCGAATCCTGGAAGACTGGTGGATCCTGGCTGACTGGTGGATCCTGGCTGACTGGTGGATCTTGGCTGACTGGTGGATCTAACTGATCCTGACAGACTGGCGACGCTGGGCAGACTGGCGGCGCTGGGCAGACTGGCGACGCTGGGCAGACTGGCGACGCTGGGCAGACTGGCGACGCTGGGCAGACTGGGGGCACTGGCGGCGCTGGGCAGACTGGCGGCGCTGGGCATACTGGCGACACTGGCGGCGCTGGGCAGACTGGCGGCACTGGCTGCTCCATATAGGCTGACAGCTCTGGCGGCTTCTTACAGACTGACAGCTCTGGCGGCTCCGTGCTGACTGGCAGCTCCTTGCAGACTGACAGCTCCGTGCAGACTGACAGCTCCGTGCAGACTGGCAGCTCCTTGCAGACTGGCAGCTCCTTGCAGACTGGCAGCTCCTTGCACACTGACAGCTCCTTGCACACTGACAGCTTGGGCTGCTTCATGCAGACTGACAGCTCTGGCTGCTCCATGCAGACTGACAGCTCTGGCTGCTCCATGCAGGCTGGCAGCTCTAGCTGCTCCATGCAGGCTGGCAGCTCCAGCTGCTCCATGCAGACTGACAGCTCCAGCTGCTCCCTGCAGGCTGGCAGCTCTGTCTGCGCTGAACAGGCGGGAGACTCCGGCAGCGCAGGAGAGGAGAAAAGCGCTGGCTGCGCTGAACAGGCGGGAGACTCCGGCAGCGCAGGAGAGGAGAAAAGCGCTGGCTGCGCTGAACAGGCGAGAGACTCCGGCAGCGCAGGAGAGGTGAAAGGCTCCGACAGCGCTGAACAGGCGGGAGACTCCGGCAGCGCAGGAGAGGAGAAAAGCGCTGGCTGCGCTGAACAGGCGAGAGACTCCGGCAGCGCAGGAGAGGTGAAAGGCTCCGACAGCGCTGAACAGGCGGGAGACTCCAACAGCGCAGGAGAGGCGAGGCGCACTGTAGGCCTGATGCGTGGTGCTGGAACTGGTGGTACTGGATCGAGGACACGCACAGGAAGCCTGGTGCGGGGAGCTGCTACCGGAGGACTGGAGTGTGGAGGTGGCACAGGATGGGCTAGACCGTGAAGGCGCACTGGAGATCTTGAGAGCAGTGTTGGCACAGGACGTGCAAGGCTAGGGATGTGCACAGGAGGCCTAGTGCGTGAGGCTGGCACCAACTTCACCAGCCGCCTAACACGCACCTCAGGACGAGTATGGAGCGCTAACCCAGGTGCCATCAAATCCCCAACATGTTCCGTCGGGCGAATCCCATGCAAAAAGCACCAACACAGCAACTCCCTCATTTCTCTCTCCTTCAATTTCCACATTAACTCCTTCACAGTCTCTGTTTCGCTCACCTCCAACACCGGCTCTGGTTCTGGTCTCCTCCTTGGCTCCTCACGATAAACAGGGAGAGTTGGCTCAGGTCTATCTCCTGACTCAGCCACTCCCTCTGAGCCCCCCCCCAATACATTTTTGGGGCTGCTTTTCGGTTTTTTTCTCCGCGCCGCCGTGTCTTTCTTTTCGACTCCATTCGTCTATAGCCCTCTTCGCACTGCTCCAGCGAATCCCAGGCGGGCTCAGGCACTCTCTCTGGGTCGGCCGCCCACCTGTCTATTTCTTCCCACGTCGTATACTCAAAGCCTCTGCTGTCCATAACGTCCTCCCTTCGCTGCTGCCTGTTAACACGCTGCTCGGTCCGAGTGTGGTGGGTGATTCTGTAACGGCGTTCTTCGTTTGTCGAAAGAGAGGACCGAAATGCAGCGTGGTGGTTACTCATGTCTTTAATGAAGAAATGACGGTACATGAACTAACTATAGAATACAAAACAACAAACGGAACGTGAAACTTATTACAGCCTATCTGGTGAACACTACACAGAGACAGGAACAATCACCCACGAAATACAAAGCGAAACCCAGGCTACCTAAATACGGTTCCCAATCCGAGACAACGAGAATCACCTGACTCAGGCAGCCGCCTCAGGCAGCCAAACCTAACTAGACACACCCCTAATCATTAGCAATCCCAAATCCTATAAAACCCCAATACGAAACACAACACATAAACCCATGTCACACCCTGGCCTGACCAAAATATATAACGAAAACACAAAACACTATGACCAAGGCGTGACAGCCTGCCTGTTACGCGAATGCAGTAGAAGCCCAGGTAAATTACTAGCTAGCATTAAACTTATCTTATAAAAAACAATCAATCATAATCACTAGTTATAACTACTAATCCAGTTTAGCAGGCAATATTAACCAGGTGAAATTGTGTCATTACTCTTGCGTTCATTGCACGCAGAGTCAGGGTATATTCAACAGTTTGGGCTGCCCGGCTCATTGCGAACTAATTACCCATAATTTTACGTAATTACGACATACATTGAAGGTTGTGCAATGTAACAAGAATATTTAGATTTGGGGATGCCACCCGTTAAATAAAATACAGAACGGTTCCGTATTTCACTGAAATAAACTTTTTGTTTTCGAAATGGTAGTTTCCGGATTCGATCATATTAATGAACAAAGGCTCGTATTTCTGTGTGTTATTATATTATAATTAAGTCTGATTTGATAGAGCAGTCTGACTGAGCAGCAGCAGGCCCGTAATCATTCATTCAAACAGCACTTTTGTGCATTTTGCCAGCAGCTCTTCGCAAGCACAGCGCTGTTTATGACTTCAAGCCTATCAGCCTAATGGCTGGTGTAACCAATGTGAAATGGCTAGCTAGTTAGCTGGGTGTGTTCCTGGTTCGAGCCCAGGTAGGGGCGAGGAGGGGGAGAGAAGCTATACTGTTACACTGGCAATACTATAGTGCCTATAAGAACATCCAATAGTCAAAGGTATATGAAATACAAATGGTATAGAGAGATATAGTCCTATAAATGCTATATTAACTACAACCTAAAACCTCTTGCCTTGGAATATTGAAGTCTCATGTTAAAAGGAACCACCAACTTTCATATGTTCTCATGTTCTGAGCAAGGAACTTAAATGTTAGCTTTTTTACATGGCACATATTTTACACGGCACACATTGTACACGGCACATATTACTTTCTTCTCCAACACTTTGTTTTTGCATTATTTAAACCAAATTGAACATGTTTCATTATTTATTTGAGGCTAAATTGATTTTATTGATGTTTTATATTAAGTTAAAATAAGTGTTAATTCAGTATTGTTGTAATTGTCATTATTGCAAATAAATAAATAAATAAAAAATTAAAATCTGCCGATTAATCGGTATCGGCTTTTTTGGTCCTCCAATAGAGGACCGTTGAAAAATCGTAATCTGTCGACCTCTAAATCGACCTCAATCTTGCTTAATTCGACCTCAGTCTTGCCTAATACTGCAAAACAAATACATTACAAAACAAAACATATTAATCAATGAGCCGGTTCCATGGCACTAAATGATACGGCCTGGTTGTACAACACAACAGAAACATTGAAATACAGCCTGCTATATAGCTAGATGTGGCTAGATAGACTGAATGTTTGTTGAATGTGATGGTGATGAGGCCAACAGAAAGAAAGGCAGTGAAACTGGAGAAGAGTGTGGAAAAGGGATGGATGGGAGGAGGATGAGAGGAGGATGGCTCAGCCCAGTGTGAGACCCAGCTATCCCACGGTTCACATGGTGATGACAGTGTCCTGATGACTGATATGGAGGAGGCGGGGCCCAAATACCAGTGCTACAGGGTCTAAACCCTCACAACAACCGATGTGTATCAGGCTTTGACTGATGGGTGGTTCCATATGAACTTTGTCGTCCAACAGATTTGACACACAGTTACATCAAGAACCAAGGTTGGCTTCAATGGCAAACGTTCAGTAAAGTTAGCCATCCTGAATATTTGGAGAAGCACTGGCATTGTCCATCCATCCGTAATTGATGCAGATCATAATATAATCTAAAATGTGCATTCTTATTGGTTTGGTAAATGAAAAGTAGACTATGAGCAGGGAAGAAGAAGCTAGGTGACGGTCCTCAGAGGGATGAAGGAAAATAAAACACGTATTCATGGAAGAGGGGCCCGCCAGCGTGTTTCAGGATGTCAGTCCGGGGGGAGCGGCGCTCGGGCCACCAGTCACAACAGGAGGCCATTCAACCAATAGGAACACACGAGAGATAAATACAGTGAGAAGAGCAAACAGAACAGGAGGGTAAAGGTCATTGACTTGCTCCAGAAAACAGAAGTGTCTCTCTGCTGTTCTCGGCTGGCTAGTCATCAACTCAGAGAGAGTGAATTTTACTGAATAAAAATAAACACAACATGCAACAATTCCAAAGATTTTACTGAGTTACAGTTCATATAAGGAAATCAGTCAATTGAAATTAATTAGGTCCTAATCTATGGATTTCACATGACTGGGAATACAGATATGCATCTGTTGGTCACAGATACCTTAAAAAAAAGTTGGAAGGTGGATCCGAAAACCAGTCAGTATCTGGTGTGACCCCCATTTGGCTCATGCAACGCGACATATCTCCTTCGCATAGTGTTGATCAGGCTGTTGATTGTGGCCTGTGGAATGTTGTCCCACTCCTCTTCAATGGCTGTGCGAAGTTGGATTATGCTTTCATACACATTGATCCAGAGCATCCCAAACATGCTCAATGGGTGAAATATTTGGTGAGTATGCAGGCCACGGAATAACTGGGATATTTTCAGCTTCCAGGAATTGTGTACAGATCCTTGCGACATGGGGCTGTGCATTAACAAGCTGAAACATGAGTTGATGGCGTGACAATGGGCCTCAGGAACTCGTCACGATACCTCTGTGCATTCACATTGCCATCAATAAAATGCAATTGTGTTCATTATCCATAGATTATGCCTGCCCATACCATACCCACCGCCACCATGGGGCACTCTGTTCACAACGTTGGCATCAGCAAACCGCTCGCCCACATGACGCCATACACATGGTCTGCGGTTGTGAAGCCGGTTGGACGTAGTGCCAAATTCTCTAAAACGACATTGGAGGTGACTTATTGTAGAGAAATAAACATGAAATTCTCTGACATTCCTGCAGTCAGCATGCAAATTTGAAACTGCACATTATACAGTGGCCTTTTATTGTCCCCAGCACAAGGTGCACCTGTGTAATGATCAAGCAGTTGAATCAGTTTATTGATATGCCACAGCTGTCAGGTGGATATATTATCTTCGCAAAGGAGAAATGCTCACTAACAGGGATGTAAACAAATTTGTGCAAAACATTTTAGAGAAATCAACTTTTTGTGCATATGAACATTTTCGGGATCTTTATTTCAGCTCATGAAACGTGGGCCCAACACTTTACATGTTGCGTTTATATTTTTGTTCAGTGTAGATTAACATTGATGCTGTTGTTAGAACCACCAGAAGCAGCAAACAGACTAAAATACAGACCCACACTAGCAAACACAACACTACAGCAATACACCACAACACCAGCCATTTTCCCTCGCCAGAGTGTGAAGAGAACATAGTTGGCCATAGGCTGCTAGAACTGGGGGTAAGGCTAGGATGGGAAACTCTGGTCTTTAGTGCCTCATGCATTGTTTATAGGTAATTAACTGGTAGTTGTCTGCATGAACTCTAATGACTTCCCAACTGCATTCTCACAAAACATTGAGATACCACAGATGTCTCAAATCACAACAACAAACAGCAGTGGACAAATAACAAGACAACAACAGCAGACTGGAATTATCCTTCATCTAAAAGGCAGTTGAAGTGTTCTGTTGAGACAGTTAACAGTTAACTGAACAGCTGGGACCTGTCTAATGAAAGATCCTAGTCTGGAATATGTGATTACCCAGAGCGAGAGAGACAGCTGAGAGGAACAGAGACCTCTTAAATACATGCACTGGATAATTAGCAGAACAGTATTGAGAGCAGGAACCTCTCACCTAACCATGAAATACATTCCCTCCCCGGGCACACACACACAGAGAGACAGACGGAGAGAGACAGAGAGAAAGGCAGTGAGAGAGAGAGAGAAAGGCAGGGAGAGCGAGAAAGAGAGAGAGAAAGAGAGAGAGAAAGAAAGAGAAAGAGAAAGAAGAGAGAAAGAGAGAGAAAGAGAGCGAAAGAGAAAGAGAGCGAAAGAGAGAAAGAAAGAGCGAAAGAGAGAGAGAGCAAGAGAGAAAGAGAGAGAAAGAGAGAGAGCAAGAGAGAAAGAGAAAGAGAGAGAGCGAGAGCAAGAGAGAAAGAGAAAGAGAGAGAGCAAGAGAGAAAGAGAGAGAAGAGAGCGAAAGAGAAAGAGAGCGAAAGAGAGAAAGAAAGAGCGAAAGAGAGAGAGAGCAAGAGAGAAAGAGAGAAAGAGAGAGAGCAAGAGAGAAAGAGAAAGAGAGAGAGCGAGAGCAAGAGAGAAAGAGAAAGAGAGAGAGCAAGAGAGAAAGAGAGAGAAGAGAGCGAAAGAGAAAGAGAGCGAAAGAGAGAAAGAAAGAGCGAAAGAGAGAGAGAGCAAGAGAGAAGAGAGAAAGAGAGAGAGCAAGAGGATGAAAAGCAAAGAGAGAGAGCGGAGAGCATAGAGAGAAAGAGAAAGAGAGAGAGCAAGAGAGAAAGAGAAACGAGAGAGAGCGAGTAGCAAGAGAAAGAGAGAGAGCGAGAGCAAAGAGAGAGAGTAGAAAGAGA